>NC_081410.1:336886618-337186618 GCF_030272615.1 Cryptomeria japonica
ATATAAAACTAATGGCAACTTGATAAGTAGTGACATGTCCTTCCTGAAATAGTTAGTAGACATTGGATCTCCTCAAGTTGTTAAACTTCTGCAAAAGAGGACTAAGCTCTGATACCAATTGTTAGGTCCCAGAGACAATTGAGGGGGGGGGGGGGGGTGAATCAGTTGTCTAATAAATTCAAACCAAAAACAACTTAACCAACTTAATGCTTAATACCGATAAACTAGTTAAGTATGTCGGTAGACAGTTTTAACAGTTAATTGCTATATCAATAAAGATTAATGCATGAAACATAAACACAAAGTCATCCACAACACATAACAGAAATATTTGTATGTGGAAACCCTGTAAGGGGAAAAACCATGGTGGGAAACCTTACCCACAATCAGATGATACTACTGTAGATAGTAAGTGTACATAAATGGGGTCTGCACATGTAGAAAGGCCAACAGCCTAGAGCTCACTGCTCAATCACAAAATGGGAGTCACACTGACTACAGTTGGATGGTTAAATCCAATAAGAATGTACTGCACAAAATAGCATCTTCATATGCTGGATTCAGTACTGGTGTAATACTGATATGCTTTCACAAAAACCTAGCTTCACCTTCAAATGATGTCTGCATGTATTGCACTGCTTAATCTCGCATATACCTTCACACAATTCTTTTTGCATTCCACACTTGATCTTACAAATAAGATCTTACATTTATACCATAACCTAAGACCAATTTTAGTAGGTCGACTCTACAAGATATTACAATAAAAAACATTTTACAAACAATATAATATCCGATACAATAATCGATTAAACATGTCGGCTTAATGCATTTACAACAATAATTAATCATCTCCATAGCGTGCCATGCTGATCTGGAAAAGATAAACCTGTCGGTGTAACCCTAGACCTATTTGCCAGTAAAAGCAAATATGCAAATATGAATATACCAATGATTAATTTATTAAGATAAGATGTCCACACGATGTCTTTGATATTACCAAGTGTCTTCCATATCATTCCAAGTGTCGGTGATCATTATATCCTGTCAGTGAACCATATACCAGTAATTGTGCAATAGTTACTTGCTTGCCAGTGAATGTTGTTGGATCTCCAAAGTGCTAGTGTTTTAGTAGGTGTTGACATCAATGACAAAACCATACCAAAATACCAACAGTATATGCATATAGTTATACATATATACAAATATACATATATGTAAATATCCAAATACATATACATATATATAAATATCCACAAACATATAAATATATTAAAAATATATTAATATCCATATATACATTTTACGCAAGTGATTTCCTTTCTTTTCATTCATGTTATATGGATAGTGCGCAACAGCTATCATGATGCCTATTCCTTGGCTTTCTCAAATTTGCTTAATCTTAACCATGCATCTCTATTTAGCCGGTATGTTTTACCCCTCATTAGAAAATTCCCTTTTAGTGGGAAGTGGGCCAGCTATTCAAACTCAAAATCAACAGTCGTACCAATGACATGCATAGACACCACACCCTTCGGCATACCCATGTCCACTTGCGAAATTTTTAGGCGACTAGGTTATTGAAGCTTTTTATTTCATTTACACCCAAGATTTTAAATTTTTGGACACATTGTAATCGTGTCTGTGATCGTGAGAGCGACCACCAAATGTTAGCCGCCTACAAATACTTTTTGTCAACCACAAAATGACAACATTTTGCCACATCATCACAAGCCCCATGGTGGGTCCCAAAACATGGGTCTCATGTAATCATGGGAGGGCATGCAATTTTGGAGGTGGCATCATGGCACAACATGCAAAATTGGAGCCGCTGGCTCTGTGCTGTCCTTTTTTCCTAGCTGCTGGTTTTTTTGCTAGTTTTTCTGTAGCTTTTTCGTCTAGGTCTTGTCTTCTCTAGTTTCTTTCATGCTTATCCTTCATTTTGTAAGCGGGTTTCAGGTCCCTTAAAACCTGATTTTCCTTAAGCAAAAACATGCGAAATTGGAGCTAGAATAGCTACGCATATTTGAGAAATTATTGATAGCTCCTTAAGGTTTTCCATAATAACCCAAATTGCATGAGTATGAAGAGAAAATAATACTTCCACCACAAGCAATCAAGGTCCTCAACAATGAAGAGTTATAGTGGAGAGAAATAGTGTCAACCATTTTTCTCTTTCGTGCTATGCAAGTTTATTGACCTTTGTTATTTACTTTCATGTTATACGAACAATGGAATACATTTGCCTCCCATTCCAGTTAGGGGCTTGTTTAGTACCCAAAAGGTGGGAAAGGACAGTGGGAGGCAGTTGTCTCCCACTAGTCGTATAACAAGAAAGTCAATAATAGAGCTCAGATGCAACTATTCTAGCTCCAAAATGGCATACACAGATGTTGCATTGTCTCACATAAAAGTGTAAACAAGGGCCTTGGATTGTAGAGATTGAATATACATTCACAACATCATGATTCTATAGAATTTAGAGTAAAATTGTTAACAATTTTTAGGTATCTTCTCTTATTTTTTTAAGATTGTGCAAGGTCTCCTACAAGAGACTGGGATGGGGACAAACTACTCTAAATTACCAAGCAAATCTTGCTTCTATCCATTTAAGGTAAAGGTTGCATGTGTTGGGTATTAATGTTGGGGAGAATTATGGATATATATTTATCTAACGGATACAATATTTTAGGGAATACATATATAAAGTAGTGATGAAGTTATCTAATGCTTATTGATAAACTAGTATATTTTCTTTGTGTTCATTTTTCAAAATGACTATTTAAACACACTTCTTTCCAAAATGTAGAGTTATTATATATTACTCAACCCAAATATTGCAAGAAGGTATATATATGCACTTAACATTCTAAAATGCCTCATTTATTTATTTATTTTAACTTTGAACCCATCATTTAATTCCTTTACTGTTAACATGATAGTTTCTACTTCACATATTATATCTTTCATCTAACTTCAAAAATGCTATGATTTCCTATAAAATTATTTATTATCCTTTTATTTACTTTACATTGAGAAGAAGTAAAGAAGCTTTGAACTAAAATGATTATCTTACAAGGCCAAAATTTCAGCAACAAGGATACTCATCAAGGCCATTACCTTCAAAGTGTTTGTTGATAGATGAATTGATTTACATACCATATGAATGACATTTATTTCCAATCCCTCAGTGAGGTGGTTTAGCATAAAGGATGATTCCTGTTGAATTTTGATTCATGTTGGGTCACATAAATTTCCATAACACAAAGTAAATAAAAGAAATCAACAAAGGTTCACAACACACCACAATGGGGAAAAGACAATGGTAGATGACATGTGTGTCAGTGGCAAGGGCAGTAAGAGAAGGTTGTCCAAAAAGACAAGGCTACTAAGTAGGTTGTTTCACTTTTGTCTCAAGCTTTAGGTTTTACTAAGTAGCTTGTTCACATGAGAGTTACTTGTGTGTAGGGAGAAGGGATTGTGCTACATAGGTGGGTAGGAGGCCTAAATATTTTCACATTTATTTGTATATATATGTGTGTGTGTGTGTGTGTGTGCATGATATATATAAAGAGAGAATGGCAAACACACACACATATACACACAAACATATGCATAATTGGCTGGCTATTGTAAGGGAGGGTGTACATCCACTCCAAAATCCATAGGAGGTTGCAACGGCCCTAGAATTTAGCTACATAATTGGTTGTGCAAGATATAATTGGTTCTCTCTCTCTCTCTCTCTCTCTCTCTCTCTCTCTCTCTCTCTCTCTCTCTCTCTCTCTCTCTCTCTCTCTCTCTCTTTGTGTGTGTGTGTGTGCGCGCATGATATATATAGAGATAGAATGACAGACAAACACACACACATATACACACAGACATATGCATAATTGGCTAACTACAAAAATGGAACACTAAAAAATGTGACGCGTTGCAACAATTAAAAAGTTAAAGAAAGCAAGCAACACATTGTATTTTCTAACTCTTAACATATTGGGCCCTATCACGCAACCTTTCAACAAATAAAATAAAAAAATTGTGGTTTGTTGGCCTAGAAAAATAGTGGACACTTTCAAACAATTTCAATTTTTACATACAAAAAACAAAGAAAATTAGCATTTCATCTTTCACAACTCTGCTCACTATGGAAAACTCACACATACGATTAGGAAAATATACATACCTTTATACTCTTCTTCACCCAACCACCATACAAACAATGGACCTTAATTTGTTGACATGTCCACTAGAATGCTGCAAATGATAAATAAAATTCACAGTCAAAACAATAAATGTTAGAGGAAATAAAAAAATATCATGTTATGTGTTAGGGTTTGAACTTACCACTACCGCCAAACCCTCCACACAAATCTTAACACTTCTCACCCACCTCTACACTACAAAAATGATAAAAAAAATTCATAGTTGAAAACAATAAGTAAATGCTAGAAGAAATAAAAAAATATTGTGTTATGTGTTAGGGTTTGAACTTACCACTGTCACCAAACCCTCCACGCCGATCTTAACACCTCCCACCCACCTCTGACCTACAATCACTCTTCCCTACACATAAAAAACCCACATGTTAGCAGGTGATAACAGTAAACACATACCGCTCACTTTATGCATGTGGCTTTGACCTCACCTTCGTAGACACAAACCCTTATCCAATTTTCACACCTCCCGCACACCATGCAATATAATGGACTAATACAATCCTTCCCCATACACACAAAACTAGACACATGTCAACTCAAAAAAACCCCGATGAGATTTTTTAAAAAATTACATATATTTCATACAATGTACATACGGGTAAGTGCACAAAGATGGTGTGCATAAAAGTGGACACACACCTTAAAAAAATTGAAAAAATAGGCACCGCGATTGCGATACTTAAAATTCAAATCACCATGTACACGTTAAGGTTTGGTGTCCCCAAGCCTAAAGGGACAAAAGCGCATACTGGCTTCCTTTAGAAAAATGACCGCGTACGCGTTGCTTTAGGACTTAGAACCCCGTACGTGGTTTTAAGTCCTAAAGTAGCGCATACGTGGTACCTGTCAATAAATTATTATTTTTGGTCGATTGTGTCTTATTTTTCACGTAGTCACAAGTTGATAATTTGGGTTTTTTCTCACTAACCGCGCATGGGCTCCCTCTTTTCTCACCCAAATGCCATGGATCGAGGTTGGTTTTGCTTTATTTTTGTTTTTCTTTCGCATTTGTTCAATTTTTTTTTATGTTTTGAATTTAAATTCGTTTATTTTGATTAGGTTTTTTTTTATTTTTTGTTATACAAACTAGATTCTAAAAATCCACAACAACAACAACAACAACATGCATCTCCTCAAAACCCCAAACAAAACTCACATAATACACCTCCAGGTCCTCCTTTTGACCATACACCTGATACACAGGAGCAATTGCTTAATCAGTTAGGGCAAAACAAAGCTAAAAAAATAGACTGATTAATAAATTGAAAACATCTGAGCTTGAGCATCATAAATCCCTCGCCACTAGCCTATAAACATTAGCTAGTGGTGCCACTATAGTTTCCACTCAAATTACAAAATGGGGAAACTATAGGGATAGGTGTCATCAGTATTATGCTAGTGTGTTATCATATGAGGGAGTGAAAAACAAAAAACATTAGTAAACAACAAATATGTGCCCTTTTTGTTGATCCTAAAACTGGTGAGTCATTACCTCTTAATGCAAAGAGGTTTCTCATACATTGGTGTACCAATGTGTAGATGAAGAATATTTTTTAGTAGAGGTGGTGGATGTTCTTTGATGAACCACCTTGTAATAATTTTGAGGTGCCATTGTATTTTTTGAGGAAAGTATACTATGAGTTTGTCCTCAATGTGTTGCCTAATTATTTTGATATGAGACAGTTCCATCATAGAGGTGGTGACTCTACCCAAGATAGACCTGGAGCCCATAGGCGAGTAGCCCAGGAGAGTTGTCGCCCCCTAGCACCCAAACCCAAGGTGCATTTGACTATCCCATTAGACCTGAAAGAGTCAATGGAGCTACAGACTCTTCAGGCAGCCACAACATTGACTGATGCGATCACCCATCATGGGACACAGTTAGCACACCCTCTTGTACCAAATGATGAGCTATTAGTTGTTGCAGGTGGCACTAGTGAGCCCATTCAGCATGTGTGTGCCACTTGCTCAGGGATATGCACAAGGATGGATGACGAGGCCATTGTAGATGGATCCACATCCCTTTTGTGTACAATTTGTGGAAGTAGATGTCAGACCCACACAACTGAGGATGTGGCACTGACGGATGAGTTGATCGACATGTTCTTTGGCAGTCATCTGCAAACACAGGTGTGTTGATTTGAATTCATAGAATTTTATTTATCAGTCACTTAAAATTTGTAATTGTAAATAATTTTCATTTATAGATCAATTTAAATTGATACAAATAATATACATTTCAGGATGCAGCAGTGATATCTGATATTCCTCTCACAGTTACTGCAGCGGCAACTTCGACGTCTGAGGTATAAATTTTGTAACATGTTAAAATAGAATAGTACACTTTGAATTCACAAAAATTACAAGATATACTAACTCTCTTTAATGTTTGACATTTTTTTGTTTGTAGGCGTTGTCAGAGGACCAAATGTCCCAAATTGATGATGTCACGCTCTCAACGATCGATTTTGGCCTAGAAGGCTATACGGTATCATATTTTGTACACCTTATTTTATGTATTCTTTTTGATGGAATATGAAAGTCGTTTCATTTTAGATTTGTTAAATTTTGTTTAATATTATTCGTACTAATATCTCATGTTAATTTTGTTTTTTTAGGGTACCCCCTTCGTGTCTAGGCCTCGTCCCCAGCAAAAGATATACTTGAGGATGTCAAAATGTGGGAAGAAGGTAATTGAACACATTTTTAGTTGTACAATTATTTAAAAAGTTTGAAATTGTCTTAGTTGGGATTTGTAGATTGATTAGTGTTTTTTGTTTGTTTTATATGTACAACGGCCATTGAGCTATGTAGATATGTTTAATGCACCTGATACACCTAAGGATCGAGAGAGGGCGGAGGCATGTATCTCTACTTTATTTTCTTGATTTGATGATTATACGCACGTGTACAAGTGAAATTATGCTAAATTATAATCTTATCATTTTTTAATACAGGAAATATTCATAGCTGCTTCATCAATGGCGAGCCCTCCTCCATGTACTAGAGAAGCATCTCAGGCTCTGGTACACTTTTGTTTGATATATTACATTATTTTTTTTTAACCTATAATACTTATCATTATATTAATTATATTTAATCTTTGATCATTTTTCGTACAGGCAATAGCGATAGCTGCTCAATCAATGGTGATCCCTCCTTGGTGTATTGGAGAAGCATATCAGGCTCTAGTACTCTTTTGTTCTCTATATTATAGATTTTAGTGTTTTTGATGTATATATGTTAGTACATTGTATTAATTGTATTTAATTGACAATAGCCCCCTTCGTGGTTCGGCCATAACTTGGAGCCTTTGAAGAAGGTATTCAAGAGAAGTCCTAAGGCTGACAAGGAGAAGATAGAGAAAAAAGTAGATCCTAGATCAATAGATGAGGTGATCTACATTTCTATTGCAAAGAAATTATAGTTAAATGCATAGTTATGTTGACAATTGTGAACTATTTTCTACAAAAGGATTCTAACTTGGCTTTTGAATTGTGGTTTTGCAGCCATCTATAGAGCCAGGTACTGCATCAAAGAGGCTCAATTTTGATGATCCACCACAAGTATAGGATCATATAGTGTTAGTTGTGGTTATTGAATGACCAATACATGTAGATATATTCTACATTTTTATTGTATATCGATTTGGACATGGCATATTCCACCATTTTGTAATACTTGTATTGACTTGGCATACATGCCTTTTTTTATATATATAAATGTTGATATTTGATCCAATAAATGTGTATTGAGTTCATTATTGTGTATTCATTGTATTTGGTAGCTGCCCTTTTATAAAGTTAAATGATTATTTGCCTATATAATCAACAATATGAATATAAACAACAAAAATCTATGATATAAAACATTGCAATTGTGGAATATGATTTGATAAACTTTCTAAAATGTTGAATTAACCCTACAAAAATTCTTGTATTGAGTTCATTATTGTGTATTGGTTGTATTTGGTGGTTGTCCTTTTATAAAGTTAAATGAATATTTTCCTATGTAATCAATAATATGAATATAAACAACAAAAAACTATTATATAAAATATTGCAATCGTGGAATATGATTTGATAAACTTTCTAAAATGTTGAATTAACCCTACAAAACTCTTTGTTTCAATGAAAATGAAATTCAATGGTAATGGTCAGATTTGATCCATGGTAATGATCAGTGGATGCTTTTGATTCCTTTCATTTATATTTGTCAATGTGTGTGATGCGAGAGCACCCTCATGCTTGCAATGGTCAAATTTTGGTTCTCATCTTGTTTTACCATTGTTTTATTTAAATAAGGTATTTTTGGACCATTAATGATCATTTGAAGCCATTTGTGAAAGTTTGGGGTCATTTGGATAAAAGATGTAAACATTGCTCAATTGTTGTCAAAGTTTCTCAGTTGTTGTCAAAGTTGTCAAAGTTTGGGCTCATTTGGATAAAAGATGTAAAAGTTGCTTAGTTGTTGTTAAAGTTGTTAGAGTTATCAAAGTTGTCAAAGTTGTCAAAGTTGCAAGATAGGCTAGAATTGATTATGTTTTTCATGTGCACAAACCAACATCATGAGCACATCTAGGTGGGCAAGTTTATGCTAGGCATGCTACTATCATGTCTCCCAAAGCATCAGAACGTCGAGATCCATAACCTACCGATGCGATCTCTTAAGTGCCCTGAGTCCAAAAAATTGTCAAACTTTGACAGACTGTTTCTCAAAATCCAAGAAATATATGTTCAATCTGTTTGAACCTGTAGGGTCACATGAGGCTCTTCTACAATGGCCTATCTCGGTTTCTGACAACTCAGAGCCATTTTCAATTGGTAGCATTTTTTCGCCTCCTACAAAAACTCACAGTTGCATGCAATGCAAAGTTGCACGATAGGCTAGAATTGATTATGTTTGTTGTGTCCACAAACCAACATCACAAGTGCATCTGCGTGGGTAGGTTTATTTTAGGCATGCTCTTGTCATACCTCCCAAAGCGTCGGAACGTCGAGAGCCATACCCTACTGACGCGATCTCTCAAGTGCCCTGAGTCCAAAAAATTGTCAAACTTTGACGGAATGTTTCTCCCACTCCAGGATACATATGATCAATCTGTTTGAACTTATAGGGTCACGTGACATTCATCTATAAAGACCTATCTCGGTTTCTGATGACTCAGAGCCATTTTTAAATGGTAGTGTTTTTTCACTTGCTGCAAAAATCATCAGTGGCATGCAATGCAAAGCTGCAAGATAGACTAGATTTGATCTTGTTCATCGTGGGCACAAACCAACATCACGAGCACATCTAGGTGGGAAGTTTTATGCTAGCTTGCTCCTATTGTGCCTCCCAATGCATCGGACGGTCGAGAGTCATACCCTATCGACGCGATCTCTCATGTGCCCTGAGTCCAAAAAATTGTCAAACTTTGACGAACTATTTCTTGCAATCCAGGATGCATATGATCGATCCGTATGAACCTATAGGGTCATGTGAGGCTCGTCTACAATGACCTATCTCAGTTTTTGATGACTCAAAGCTATTTTCAAATGGTAGCATTTTTTCACCTATTGTAAAAACCATTAGTGGCATACAATGCAAAGTTGCAAGATAGGCTAGATTTGATCTCGTTCATCGTGGGCACAAACCAACATCACAAGCGCATCCAGGTGGGAAGGTTTATGCTAGGAATTCTCCTATTGTGACTCCCAATGTGTCGGAACATTGAGAGCCATACCCTATCGGCGTGATGTAGAAGTTGCTTGACAACTTTTTGACAACTTTTTTGACAATAATGACATTTTTTGCTCAAATTATATCAAGAATCAATCTATGACTCCCATGACCCAATAATGACTCAAATAATTCTCCATGATTATACAAGAATCAAGAATGCTCATGGTTGAACTTATCAAGAATGGTCATGATTGACCTTATCACATCACATAAACCCAAAACATAGTCACAAAACATAGTCACAAAAAATAATCACAAAATATTGTCACATATTATTCAAAAATTTGCCTCTAAATATGGACAAATCAACTCTTAGCTATTTAAATATACAAAAAAATGTGTTACAAATCATCTCATGGGCTTTTATACAAAATTTGGCATTTAAATATGTGCGATTCAACTCATCGCTATTTTAATATACAAAATTTGGCATCTAAATATGTACAAATAAGCTCATGGTCATTTAAATATACAAAATTATGCCCCTAGACATGTACAAATCAACTCATGGGCATTTATATATACAAAAAATAAATATAGAACAATTCGTCAAGGATATATACAAAATTCTCAAAATCATTCTACTCTGAACCATAGAATCAATCAAGTGAGCCTTCAGGATCAGCTCTAACCCGTATTGTGTCAAGTATTGCCTTGTGGTCAGATTCACGAACTTTCCATTAAATCTTGTTATGAGGTCTACCACGACACTTCATCAAATGAATATTTGTTGCAACAACAAGGTTAGAAAATTGAAGAATATGTATGTGTGTTTCAAAGTCCTCGAATAACCAAACATCAGAATTCTTGATAGGGTATCTCCTAAGCCATGTTCCTGTCACGACAACAGACCCTACTAGATACTCAATACCCTCTCTATCAATGATTGTGGTTGTCAATTTTCTTTTAGGCTCAACACAGCGACACAAAAAGTAATATGTTTCTTCTTCATTGTTCTCTTCTGTAACAATTGCATATACATGACCTACATTTTACAAAGTGATAATTAATACCTAAAATAAAGTGTGATGTACAACAAAATGAACCAAAAAGAATACTTGTAAAAAAATTAACTCAAAAAATCACCTCAATCCACTAGGTCGGATACATGGTCAAAATCCACTGATGTATCCATCTGGCTCAATTGTAGTGCTTTGGGAATTTGATATGTATCAATGGGAACCAAAGGTCTACAAGACCATTTGTCAACCCACTCTTGTGATTCACAATCTTCCCACAAAACATACATGCATGAAGAGAAAAAACATACCATCTGTCTCGTATAAATTACTAGTGAACTTGCATTTGAACTCATAAATGAGTGCATGTCACTCGATCCTACAACTGTACAACAATCTAGATAGTTTTCAATGTTAGATTTAGTGATCAACCAAAAATATCTAAGAACCATTGACATACCTAGATTACCTAGACCCAACGTAGACTTACACCATCGCGCAATTGTTTTTGCATCTATCAACTCAACACCACTTTTGTACTTCAATTCTTCTCTAGCTAGGGCTCTTTTTATACATGCTCCTACACCATCGTGCTCTCCCTTACCATGTATAGCCTCAGTGAAATTCTAAAAATGATGTACAGCGCTTGTCATATGCATCCTTGTCAACCAATAAAACATCCTTGCATTCTTGAATTGTGCGGTGCAAGTATCTGACCATATTAAGTGTCGATTGTATTGTATGTTTCTTTCCTTTAGATTATCATAGAAAACATTAAAGCATCCTTGTACAAACTCTGATGAATGAGTATGATCATCACTTATATAGAAGTGATACTCTCTTACAACCTTTCTATCCTCCTCTATGCTATCATCTGCATGCATGAATGTTATGTGTACTGAAGAGGGGGAAAAGACGGAAGAAGGATGAAGGAACAAATGAGATTAGAATGCAAAGAAATAAAAAAAAATACAATAGAAATGCAAACAATCAACTTTATACCTTGTCTTTCACCTCTCCCTCGGATTGAGCTTGATGAAGTGGAAGATGTGCCCTTGTGATGCTCCACTTGATGTGCTCCTTGATTGATGTGGATGTGGATTGATCTCCTTTGCTCAACAAGAGGGATTGGAATAGGATTTGGATGATGAGGATGAATGAGATGAATTGGATTAGATGAGAGGATATTTGGGTATTATGAGGGTATGATAGGAGGAAGACAGAAGAGAAATGGGCAACATGAGAATGCTATGAAAAGTAGATCCCTTTGTGAGGAAATGATCCTCCAATTTATAGATTGGAGGAGGCCAATGAAGAGACAAGATTTATTTCGTTATGGAGGGATGAGATTGATTCAAGATGGAAGGCATGGATCAAGGGTACGTCGAGAAAATAAACAAGAATATAAAATTCCTTGAGAAGAGGGGGGAAAGAAAATTTGAATTTCAAAATGCGGAATTAAAAATTCCAAAATAAAGGATGCATGGAGGGATTCAAAGAAATTTGAATTTCTTTGAGAGGCTCAATGTTGATGTCACATGTGTGTGTGTGAAAAAGTGAACCTGTAGCTGCAAGCACAACACTTCAATTAAGTCATTATATGCATGGTTAGTAATCAATAATCAAATAAGTAATAAACCATAGCAAAGCGACCAATTGCCTTCTAAAAGATGCGAGTATAAGATTGCTCTCATATTTTTATAAGCAATACCAGTGACTAGACTACACCAAGATGAAGGATTTAATCTATATGATATTAAGCTATATGGATGCAAGATGGATGAATAATTCAAGCAAATAATCAATTTCAAGCAACAATGGATGTATCATTGGATGGAAAATGGATGCAAATAATCTAAAAAGCACAATAATCTTCAATGACTCCAGAGCGAAATTAGCGTGATAATAATCTCCAAGCGTGTTCTCAAAAATCTTTGGGGTGAATTGGAATGAGAGCTGAAGACTGAATTTATAGAGAATCACAAGAGAAAAAGTTCAATTTAGGATTAATTGAAATAATTGAGAAATCAAATTCAGTTAACCTTGAGATATATTTCAATTATAGTTTAATTGAAATGAATTCAAATTAGAAGTTCAAGTTGCATTGGAAAATAATAATAAATTAATTCCATGCATATATGATAAAAATAGATAATTCTTTGCATATATTTGATTTATTCAAGAAAAAGGTCTTTTCAATGCAACTAAACTTCTATTTCTGAAAAAGCTTTGAGTTCCAATTTTAGAGAATAATTCAATAATTCAATTAAATTGTTTTTCTGATTTCAAGTTCTAAATTTAGAAAAAGAAATAATATCTCAAGTTTGATTCCTCTCTCAATTCAATTTTTTTTTTGTTTTATTTTCAATTCAACTCTTTGTAATAAATTAATTCATCTTTTGTAATAAATTAATCCTTTTTGCATGATTGAATGGAAAATTTATTAATTAATTAAATATGCAAGGATATTTAATAAATTAAAATGGGATAATTGATCAAAATGATATTATTGGAAATGATTTGATTAATTAAATAAATATTTAATTAATATTGAGTAGTTGATTTGCCATGTGATATTTGATGATTAAAGAATTAATAATGTGCTCAAGATTGATTTAATTGCCTTTGGTTAGGACCTTGGTGATGTTGTCGAGATTAGGGGCCCATGGTTTAGATGACCAATTTTAGGATATTACATTTGCCCCTCTTTGAATTAATGTGTGAGCAGCGTGTTGGTTCAAAGAATGTGTGATGTCTAGGAGATGCCAGTTCTGAACTTGATTGATCACGAACTAGATGAAAAGCAAGGTGTTTAGCTTGATTCGAAGCGACAAAGCTGAATGAAGTCTGATTAAAGTGATACCGATCTCGAACTTGATTGAACTGAGGAACGATAGAAAACAAAGATACCGAACTTGAACTTGATTGATCAAGAAGTGGATCTTACTGATCTAGAACTTGATTGAACTTAGATGCAGTGAGTGATGATAAAAATCGATCTTGAACTTGATTGATCAAGACATGATGAGCGAAGAATGAACCATTCAGCTTGATCAAGAAACGAATACTGAACACCTGCTTAGATTTAGTGTGATCAAAAATACTCTTGAAACTTTTGATTGAGTTTAAACGAATAATCAGCTTGATTTGGAGCGATGAAACTGATTAACGTTAAGAGATTAATTCAGATGAAAGACAAATATCAGCTTGATTTGAAGCGATGAAACTGATATGCCCCTAGCAATTGATTTGATTCAGATGATCGAGAGATCTCAACTTGATGTGAAGAGATGAAGCTGAGATGCCCCTTAGCAATAAGGATTGATTTTCTTTAGTTGAAAAGATTTTGCTCGACTTTTGATGAAGATTTGAAAAATTTTCTCGACTTGTGAGATGTGAAGTCATAAGGTCGTGAGTATGCCCCCTCAGGAGCAAAATCAAAAGATAGCGAGGGATTGATTATAGGCAATTGTTTGGCAAAAATAAGTAATTTGAGCACAAATTGATTCTGAGGATTTTTTGAAAATTTTGGGGTTGATTGATGACAAATTGAGTGGAGTTGATCAAAATGTTGATGTGTAGAATGAAATTGAAGTAAGATTCAGCGTTGAAATTTGAGCGCAATTTGAAGAAAGAATGAGCATTTGATGAAAAAAGCGCTAAGTGGTCAAAATTGTGAAATTGGCTAGCAAAATGGTCTCGAATTTCAATTTCGATCCCGAAAATAGAATCAGAGCAGGCAAATTAGCTAAGGGTACAATTTTCATAACCATCGGAGCAAGTTGAAAAATTAGGTTTTAGGCTATATATGGGACGAAAGTGTCATTTTCAAATCATTTTAACCCTCCAAGTTTGAAAATTCAAAAAGCCTTCTGCAAAGAAAAATGGTGGTCCCTACTCGTCAGCATTGATTTGAGCACCAGAGACGTCACAATCGACCCCGAAACTACGAGCCAGCGGTAAGTGATCGATCTTAAGCCTCTTTATGTTTCCAATTTTGAATTTTCTTATGCTTTTTTTTAAAAGTTTTTCATGGGTTTTGGGTCGGGTGTATCGGTTTATCATGCGAGATAGGATCCTGTCTCGTACGAGAAACTAGTAAAAAATCTTTTTTCATTTGAGCCTACTAATTTTGTCGTACAGGGTCCACCCTTGTGTCATACGACAGGTCTGTTAAAAGACCATTTTGTCATGCTAAGTCTGTTAAATTGTCGTTTGAGGTTGTTTTCTCATATGAGAGCCATTCCTGACTCGTACGAGATGCTGCTTGACTATGTTTTGTCGTTCAAAAGACAGTGATCATTTTTGAAAGTGTAAACACAAAATTTTGGTTTTGCATTTGACTTATTTGGATTTGTGTGATGTTTAACTTCTCTTGTAGGCTCATTTGGAATTTTTTCTGATGATCATTGTTGGGTTTTTGCAGGTTCGATTACCTCCTGTGCTCTTTAGATGTGTATATCCACCTATGATGGCATTAGTTCATCATCTATCTGAGGTTGAGCAGGCTCATGTTGATTTATGCGGCTTGACTCATCTATTGCGATTACCTGATATCTGTGTGAACCACGAGATGCTCACAACATTAGTTGAGTGTTTTCATTCAGAGCATAATACATTTCATTTGCCAGTTGGGGAGTTGACTATCACTCACAAGGATGTGTATAGGATCCTTCGTATCCCTTTTGCTGGGGATAAGGTGGATTATGATACTGCGTTGCTACCTGGACTACAGGCTCTTAGGAACGTATTCAGAGACCCAGACATTTTGACTCATTCAATGAGTTGGGACATATTGATGAGCAAGTATAGTGAGGAGTATCCCCTGGCATGTGTTCTAGCAGGGTTCATTGGTTGCTTTTTGATGCCAGACAGAGGGCAGTAGGGTTTCCAGAGCAGATGGGGTCGTATGCTAGAGAGTTTGATAGAGACCCCTCAGAGACTAGGTTGGGGCTCTTGTTTGTTGGCCCACATGTATCGAGAGATGCATGAGATTGTTTACAGAGATGGGCGGAGCATGGCCGTAGGTGTATACATTTTACAGGTGTGGGCTTGGGAGCACCTTCCCGTTTATTGGTCGATAGTTGATGATAGCAGAGAGCCAGGGCAACTGATTATTTATAGGTATGTCAGATATATTACACAGCCCCATCTGGGCAAGCCAGATTTTTGGCGACGACAGCTCGATGACCTTATAGCAGTTGTCTGGAGACCATACAAAGGATTGGAGTTGTGGGATGATTGGTGGAGGGTTCGCAGGGACCTTTTTGTGACACGCCCACTGATTAGGAGATCATAGACTGTTGTGGAGCGATTCATCATTTCATGAGTGATGAGGCAGTATGGCTAGCCTCAGGGGATCTCGTAGGAGTATACAACGTATGCTCGCTATGCTGATCAGGAGAGGCAGGGATGGTCTCCACGGTTGTCATATGCTTTGGCTATGCAGGAGCTGACAGGTTTACATCACCTGAGATGGGATTACCTGGAGGATATAGCGGATGCGGGGGTATTGCCCCAGTATAGAGATTACTTTCAGCAGCATCCGTTCCCTCGATTTACAGATCCGGGAGAGTAGGATCCTCATATTGAGGATGTGGAGGATGATGCCCCCGCACCGGCATAGGGATAGGGCCATAGGCAGGGACAAGCACAGAGATCAAAGGCTCCATGATGGACTGGTGGTGATCCTGGTGCTAGCAGCAGCAGGGTGCCAGTGATGTTGGACAACAAAGGGGTGAGGGTGGATCCCTTGGGAGAGTAGGCGTGAGGTTGGGTGGTGGAGAGGAGGAGCGAGCAGCTCCGAGGCAAGTCAGGCAGTAGCGGGATGAGCAAGGTGGAGCCACAGGTGGAGATGGTGGTGGAGATGGTCGCGGAGAGCCTGCGAGAGAGCAGGGGGCTGACACAGGACAGTCGATGAGAGCACATCTTGCAGAGCTACAGTCACAGTTGACAGTGGCTTAGACTCAGCTGGCGAAGCGAGACCAACAGCTGGTCGAGGTTAGGGTCGAGCGTGATCACCAGATTACAGCATTGAGAGCAGAGTCAAGAGTAGAGATAGAGTCTCTACAACAGGAGGTGCTTCTTCAAAGTAGTAGGGTAGCTTATTATGTGGCAGCATATAGTGTCGCAGTTCTTGTTGCACAGCAGGTGCAACCCTATTCACAGTATATGGCTAGATTAGAGGGAGCACGAGCATCTCGACAGGATCCCGGTCATCAAGCTCCTGCTCCTCCACTAGGCGATGAGGGAGAGGGTGCCAGCTAGATGATTCATTTTTTTGTAGCTCAAATATTTTTTTTTGTAGACACACCCATTTTTTGTAGCCTATATGATTTTTGCTCTGATGGGAGTTTGTATATATCATTGGACATCATTTTGTACTCTTATACTTGACATTATATATATATATATACGAGATCTGATTTGACTTCATCGTACTTGTGTTGATTCGCTTATGAGATGTCTCTTATATGCTTTATTCTATATGTATGCATTTCTTTTCCATATAAATGTATGTAATGCAAATGATTATGAATGTATATTTTTGTTTCTTTGATATGCAAATAAGTAATAATGAAATGTATGAAGCTATATGAAATGTTATGTATGCAGCTAAACATCTCAAAACACAAGTACTCAATTGAAGAAATGATGATAAAAAGACCACTTAGCGTAAGAAATGATGATGCTTTCAGCTCTCCTTCAGAAGATAAAGAGATTATGACCATACCGAAATCACTCTAGATTCACAAAAATGCAAAATGATATGCAAAATGATGTGCAAAATGCAACCTAAATCTAGTCACTGGATTTAAAATACTTAAGATTCATCACTGAGCATAACGAACACAAGAGGCAGGTTAGAGTTCCTTTCTTTTTCAATGTGAAATATTAATTATCTTGTCCGCAATGACCCTTTTTTCATTCATATCCTTGGACAGATTTCGCAGGGATCCGAATTGCATCATAAAGAAATTCCCTCAAAACAAACAAAGAAATGATATGGACCTCCCTGTAGCATACAAATAAGCGGAGTCAAGGTATGTGAGGTGATTTCACCTTGATGTGAAGGCTCTTATCAAAGGCACCCAGCTAATTTATATGTTTCCAGATCATCAGGATCATTCCTACAAGCAGAAAACAAAGAAAATATTATGCCCCCAATCCTTGCTCCTCTTAGTCACAATAGACTTCCTTGAGTTACTCAGAGGGACAATAATCGAAAATCCATATAAAAGACAACATACAAAGAAAATTTTCATTCATAGCTCAAATTGTTTAGTGAATATTTTCTGTTATGTTGTTTTGCTTGTGAACTCAGTGATAAACTCTTTGGTAGTTAGGAGACAGGTGACTGACTCGGAGTGGACGACCAGGTTTCACTGACGGAAAATTGACTTGGTTGACACTTCTTAGGATATGTAATGTGCTCTGTCGAGTAACCTAAGACTAGGACGTTGATCAGTTTCAAGTCATGAGGGTTCCAACGAACCAGGATGTCACAAAAGTGACTGAAAATATGTACAAGTGAAAGCAAAAGATGCATGAAAGCGGGAAATGCCAACATTGCATTGATAGATGAAGTGCTTGAGTACAAGAGGTGCCTGTTTGCCAGGTTTTCACCTGCTTGGAAGAGATTCATTTTTTTTTTTACCAAGGTGCCTGTTTACCAGGTTTTCACCAAGGCAATTTTTTTTTCTTTTCTTTTTTTTCTTTTTTTTTGATTTCTTCAACACTTTTTTTGAATTTTTAGGATTTTTTTTAGGACTTTTTCTGATTTTTAGGATTTTTTTCAGGACTTTTTTCAGCTATACATGTTTGTTGGAGTAGAGAGTGATAAGCGAATAATTTCTTCAAGTGGATGGTGTTAATCGGTTCACGGAGCTATTCTCCTTCCGAGTTTGAGAGTTGATAGGCACTAGAGTCATATGTTGCAGTAACAATGTAGGGACCCAGCCAGTTGGGTTCAAACTTCCCTTTATTGTCGCAAAACTGTTGATTCTTTGGATTTTTCTCAGAACTAGGTCACCAACTTGAAATTCTCTTTGTCGAACCTTCTTATTATATCCTCTGGACATTCTCTTCTGATACACTCTGAGATGATCAAACGCCACTTGTCGACGCTCATCCAGCAATTCGAGTTCTTGCAATCTAGATATTCTATGATCTTCATTAGTAACAAGACCTTGCAACAAAACTCTTAGAGATGGTATTTCTACTTCAATAGGTATTACTGCTTCGAACCCATACACCAGAGCGAAATGTGTAGCCCTAGTAGGTGTTCTGATACTTGTTCTGTAAGCCCATAGTGCAGGATTGAGCTGCAGATGCCAATCCTTCCCAGATTTGTTCACTATTCTATGCAAGATAGTCAGTAGGTTTTTGTTAGATGCCTCAGCTTGTCCATTACCTTGAGGGTAATATACTGATGACCAGTGTTGCTTTATTTTGAATTTCTCATAAAGCTCATCCAGATATTTATTCTTGAATTGTCCTCCATTATCAGTCACAATGCACGAAGGTATCCCATACCTGTAAATTATATAGTTCAGGATGAACAAGGCGACTTGTTTACCAGTTGCTTTGATAAGAGAAACTGCCTCTACCCACTTGGTGAAATACTCAGTGGTGGTTATGATGAATTTATGTCCATTGGATGAAGCCGAATATATCTAACCAATGAGATCAAAGGCCCATTGCTGAAAAGGCCAGTGTGTTATAAATGGTATGAGGTCCCTTACCGGGGCATGTATGAGATTTCCATGAAGCTGACATTTCTCACAAGTCTTAGCAAATTTTATTGCATCTTTTTCCATATCTGGCCAGTAGTAGTCAGCCCGTAATAATTTCTGAGCTAAAGTAAAACCATTCGAATGAGATCCACAAATACCTTCATGGACTTCCGATAATGCATGTTTAGATTCTTCAGTTTCTAGACATCTAAGCAATGTACCATCCAAACCTTGTCTAAATAAATCGTTAGCTATGATAACATACCACAAAGCATTTCAAGTTAGGTTTCTTTTCTCGTTATGAGTAAGGTTTTCAAGGATAAAATGATCGCATAGATAGGAATAGATGTGGTTGTATCGGGATGAGTCGTGTCCAATAATAGAACAAACTATTTGGGTCTCAGGAGAATCATAAATGGGGTAATATAACTCTTCCACTAGGAAATCAAAGCGAAAATTGGACTCCTATAGCTTAGGTATAGATGCCAAGGTGGCCATAGCATCTGCGGCTCTATTCTCTGATCTAGGAATCTATTGGAATGATACAAAAGCAAAGTACTTCTTGAGATCATCCACCATCCTCTTGTAAGGCATCAATTTCTCATCTCGAGTTTGATATGTATTATTGATCTGATTGATAACCAGCTGAGAATCTCCATAGATATGTAATTCAGCAACCTTCCATTCAATGGCTAGTTTTATTACATTCACCAAAGCTTCATATTCTGCAATGTTGTTTGTGCAAGGGAATAGAATCTTATAAGACTTTGGTATTGAATACTTCTGAGGAGTAACAAATAATATGCCAGCACCTGAACCATTTTGAGTAAAGGAACCATCAAAGAACATCTTCCAGGGTTGTTGAGTAAGATGCATTATTGATTCATCTGGGAGCTCGATGTGTAGTGGTTGAGTATCCTCAAGTGGAGCTTCAGCAAGTTGATTAGCAATTACTTGTCCTTTTATGGCTTTGCGTTCCACATATTCAATGTCAAACTCTGTAAGGATCATAACCCATTTCACCAATCTTCTGGTGAGTGTTGCTTTATTAAGAAGAGACTTGAGTGGATCGATTTTGGCCACCAACTTGACTGAATGTGCTAGCATATAGTGCCTCAGTTTTTGTGATGCAAAGACTAATGCCAAGCATGCTTTTTCTATTATACTGTAGCTCATTTCATAAGACACCAATGTCCAGTTGATGTAATAAATAGCTATTTCCTTTTTGTTGTCATCTTGTTGCGACAGAAGTGCCCCTAGTGATGAATCAGTTGCTGATATATATAAGATTAGTAGCTTACCCTAAATAGGTGGCATCAATATCGGTGGATTAGACAGGTACTCTTTTATCTGCTGAAGATGTTGTTCACACTGTTGATCCTAGTTGTATATTATTCCTTTTCTCAATACTTTTGTAAAAGGTTGAGCCTTGTCTGCTAGCTGAGAAATGAATCTTCTAATGGACTAGAGACGTCCCTGTAGACTTCTCATTTGACTGATGTTCTTTAGAGGCGACATTTCCATTATAGCTTGGACCTTCTCAAGATCAACCTTGATTCCCTTCTTTGAAATGATGTAGCCAAGTAGTTTACCAGATGTCACTCTAAATGCACACTTCTTTAGATTTAATTGGAGCTTGAATTCTTCCATTCTATCAAGTATAGGACCTAACTCTTGAATATGCGTTGATCTTTTCATAGTCTTCACTAAGGTGTCATCAACATAATCTTCCATATTCTTATGCATCATATCATGAAAGATAGTTGTAATTGCTCTTTGATAGGTCGCCCCTGTGTTATTTAACCCAAATGGCATAACGTTCCAGCAAAAGGTTCCCCACGCACAGGTGAAAGTTGTCTTTTCTTGATCTCCAGGAGTGATTTTAATCTGATTGTAGCCGGAAAATCCATCCATTAGTGAGTACATCTCATACCCAGCTATCATGTTGACTATCATATCAATATTTGGCAATGGAAAGTCATCTTTTGGACATGCTTTGTTGAGATCTCTAAAATCTGTACAAACTCTGATAGATTTATCTGCCTTCGACATAGGCACTATGTTAGAAATCCATTCAACATAATCTATTGCTCTGATAAATCCAGCTTTGAGTAGTTTCTCTAGTTCAACTTTGACCAATAACGCTACATGCGGGTGCATCTTACGGAGTTTTTGTTTAACTGGTTTTACTCCTAGCGTGATTGAGAGATGGTGCATAATGAGATCAGGATCCAAGCCTGGCATATTAGAGTACGTCCATGCAAAGTTTATTTTCTTTTCTAAAAATAGCTGAGTGAACTCCTTCAATTCTTCTGCTGATAGTGATTGAGCTACATGAATGATTTGTGGTGTCTCTTGACTCCCGATATTCACTGGCTAAGTTGGCTCGATCAATATAGAAGATCACTCTTGGAAATGATTGGGCAATATACCAAGTATCTCACCTTCAGGCACCTCAAAGAGGTTTTCACCTTTAGGTACATCCTTTATTTTCTCTTTTTTAGATTCTGACATCGCCACAATATGGTTTTCTCCATTAGATCTTTTATTTTTATTTTTCTTGTTTTTGCGACTAAGATACTTGATATCCGCTTCAGTCATATTTTCACTATGTTCACTGGTGGAAGAGTTTATAGGTTCGACTGCATTGAAATAATAGGATAATGTATAGTCATTGGCAAAAGTAGGTATAACCATGGGTTGATTCTCTAAAGTACAGTCAATCAATTCGGGATGCACTAAGGACAAATTTTGGATAGGTTCAAGAGCATTCATGGTATTGTTATCATAGCTACGGATCGAAAAGTCAAGTTCCAGAATGATACCTTACGTAAGTGTCTCGAGACCAAGAAGAGTCGGATCATGATTATTAAAGTTCACGTTAATATTTAATCGATCTAATCCAATAGACATACTTGTAACATCGTTTACTACGCCAGACTAGACGTCATATTGTGGTTTAACAACAATAAGACTAGTAGGCAACTTTTCATTGTATGTATCAGATGATTCAGAATTTGAGGCTGAGTGGATATCATCATGAATAGGACTATCATCAGAGTCATCGGATGAAGTTTCTAAGCCTCTTTCAAGTGATTTAGTAAGCATATGTATGGTATCAATACCAACATCTTTAATGCTACAAGTTCCTTCATGTTGTGGTTCATTTGTCATTTGTATCGGACACATCTGTTGACATGATCTCATTGTTTTTATGATTTGTTGTCGTCTACTCCATTCAGCTTCCTCTGGACTGATGACTGGCTCTTGTTTTGTAGCTTCCAACTCTTCCTGTGTAGTGTTATAACTGATTTATTCTATTTTAGGATAAGGGCACATAAATGAGAAGCTTTCTGGTATTCTTCCTTCTTTCAATCCTTGTTCATAATTTTCTTGCCTCTTTTGTCTAATTTCTTGTATTTCCTTCTCTAGTTTTATGTGCATCAGGTCTTGAGTATCATCTATGACACCACTAGATTCTTCTAGAGTTTCTGTAGTGGATGTGTCTGAAAGATAGTCAGGACCCCATTCATACTCGTTTGAATCAGTCTCTGAATCATCTACTTGTTGCCTGCCAGTATATGTGACTGGAACTTTTAATGGTGCAAACAATTCTCTGATTCTTACGACTTCATCTCTTATATCCTCAGGAACCTCAACTTCTTGTATTATCGTAGCTGATACCGTCGAAGCTTGAGCACTGACTACTTCTTCTTTCTTGACTGTTGATTCCTCTTTCTCTTTTCTACACTCTACTTTTGTTTGTTTAGTGTCTGCTTCATGTAATGTTAAAGGCGATATCTTTTTCAAGCACTTGGACTTAGAAACATGTTTTTGGTCTGATGTCTTTTTCGGATTGTATCCCAGTCCAGCCTTATCATGTGTGGATTTGGTTTGTAGCTGAATTGGTTCAGTAATAACTTCTTTTTGTTTTCCCAGTGGACCAGTACCTGAGTACCCCATGCACTGAATCATTTTGTAACCACGACCATATTGGTTTGAGGAAATCTCACAATGTCGTACCTCCTCATTTGGACTATCTTCCTTAAAGAGCCAGTCAAGCACAACATCCTCTTCTATTTCATCCACCAAGGAGGTAGAAGACTGTATGAAGAGACCATTATATATAGTATTCGGAGCTGAAGTTTGTGTTCTCATAGCCTCTGATGGCTTGCCCAACTGTTTTGGTGATGGAGGGAGAGAGACTAATGATAGTACTGGTTCTATCTTGTAGCCATCCATGTTGGTATCTGTAATCTTCAATCTCTTTTCTAAGTCTTTCATCAATGTTTATGGATCTTCATTTGGAGAGGCTGCCTATTATGTGGCACAAAAGTATCTGCACCTTTTGTCAATGCATTACATATGACATTTGTATCAGCAGGAATACTGACTTTAGCTCCGTTATAAGGAAACTTCAAGCATTGGTGATATGTTGATGGTACTACCTTCATTTCATGAATCCATGACTTGCCCAGTAATATATTGTATGACAATGGAATATCGAGAACCTGGAAAAGGACATCTCTCTCTACCGGTCCCACTCTGATTGGTAATGATACCAGACCTTTGGAGGTCCTCTCTTCCTCATCATAGGCCTTAATTATTATTTTCTTGCCTGGATCAATGACATTTTCAGATAACCCTAGTTGTGTAAGCAGATGATAAGTACAGATATTCAACCCCGCGCCTCCATCTATCAAAACACGTTTGACTCTGTGTTTGTGGATCATGGCTTCAATATGTAATGGTTGGTTATGTGGATGATTTAACGAATTGTCATCTTCTTCAAAGAAGGTCAAATAGTGAGGTGAAGTCAGATGACCCACCATAGACTGAAACCAATCAATGTCTAAATCTTTTGGAACGTTGGTAGTGAGCAATGCTTTGTCTAGGATTTCCTTGTGAGCATATGAGAGCTGTAGCAATTCAAAAATTGAAATTTGAGCATTTGTCCTTTTTAACTGTTCAACCACGTTGTATCCAGAGGATGATGATGAGGTTAACCTTTTAAATTTGTCCAAGGTTGATTCCTTTTGTTTGTTTGGCAAGGCTGTTGGATTTGATGTTTCTTGAGCCGAGTTGGAAGAACTAGCTCCTTGGAGGGTAACTTTCTTTTGAGATCAGGTCAGAGCTCTTGCATATCGTGATTCATTTGGTTTATCTTGAACTATAATCACATTGCAATATTCTAAGTGTGAAGGCTCAATCATGTTGATAACGTTGTCCTGGCTAGCACAAGTATAATTTACCTTGGCACCTCCTTTGGTTTTTGAGGAATCACCTTGTTCGTAAGCAAGCAAAGGGTCTTTAAATGCTTTATGATCAGCATTGGTTGGATGATTCCTAACAACAACTTTACCAGCATCTATGAGATCTTGAATCTCATGTTTTAGCTTCATGCAATTGTTTAAGTTATGACCCTTATTCCGATGGAAGTCACAGTATTCATTTTCTCTCCACCATCTTGGTTTGACATCTGGATCATATGGTCTGGAGTTATCTGGTAGTGTTATCAAGTTGTTTGCCAATAGAGTCTTGAAAGCGGATTCATATGATTCTTCAAGAGGAGTAAAATCACGCTTAGGTTTGGAAAGCCAAGGATTTTCTTTGAACCATTCCTTTGTTTTCTTTGGCGGATTCTCTGTTGCAATCTTAGCAGCTTTAATTGCTTGTGTACCACTAGCCAAGTTGAATATTGTGGATTTTGAGTTGGTTTTGATAGTGTCTACTACTCCATCATTAAAAACATTCTTGTTGTTGTCTTTGGCAAATTTCCAATACTTGTTCTTCTCTTTAGAGCTAGATCATGTTTGTGTTTCTTTCCAAAGTGTGATATCTCCCTTCTTTATGAGCACATCTTCCATTCGAATGGCATTATCTACCATTTTGTTAAATGATGGATGTACTTGCATTTGTATGCTATATTTTAGTTCGGGGACCAAGTTATTGACAAATATATCCATTTTCTCAGAGTCTGGAATAGATCGTGGGTACCTAGAGAACATCTTTCTCCAACGTTGGAGAAAAGTAAGAAGAGGTTCCCTTGTTTTCTATTGAGTATTACAAAGATCGATCATAGTCACAGGATGTCGAATGTTGTATGAGTATTGTTGTAAAAATAGTTGGATTAGTTCTTCAAATGTTTTTATTCCTTTGGGTAGACTTGAGAACCATTCCATTGCTTGACCACCTAAACTCCTTGGGAAGAGACGCATGAGGTGCGTTTGATCGTGCATGAACTCCATACAAGCAGCACTAAATTCCCTAACATGATCTTGAGGATCTAAGGTACCATCATATTTTTCAAATTTTGGGATTTCCATTCGCGGAGGAAATGGAGGCATGTGTAGATTTTTGTCAAATGGAAAGGGACATATTGTTTCCAGAGAATATTGTTTTGGGGACTTGTCCTTATTCTTCAGTTCTATGACCTCCATCCACAAAGCTAGTAACTATTTGTGTACCATGAGTATAGGTGAGTCTTCCTTTTTAGTAACAAGTGTCTGAACATCATATCCAATAGGAATTTTGGCACCTTGTTTTGCTAGTTCTAAGAAATAGTCTTCCTTCTCTCGGGTCATGATAGTTTTCATCATTTTTCTAAAGTCTTTGTCTTTCTGACAGTCAAGGATTTCTTTTTCTGGAGGTTCAGCGTCTTCATCAATCTCACTTGATGATGAGGAGTCATTATGATTTTTGGGAATATTACGGTCATTTTTGTTTCCATCATTGTATTCTGTCTCATGTATGGTGGGACATTCAGGTTCATCAAAAATTGGTCCGCCTGATGACGACGACATGTCAGTGAGTGGATCCTTCACGTAGAATGGATTATCTTGATAGGTGAAGGTTTGTTCTTTGGCTTTGGCTTGTTTCTTACGAGAACTCCTAGTTTGAATAGGCATCTTTATGGATTTGTGTGACCTAGAGTTGTTTGTGATGCAGAGGTCAAGATCAATTTCAGAGCTAGTTGTTCTGTTTAGAGTATTGTTTAGGAGAAATAACTAAGATTTAGTCTGATTTCAGGAACGATCTATCCTATCTAGAACGTTATCTAAGTTGATTCTAAGCATAGTGTAAGATTCAGTTTGGTTTCAAGAACGATCTATCCTGTATAATACGTTATCTAAGTGACTAAAATTTGATAGGTAGTTGATTGAACTAGCTGAAAGGTGATCGACCAAATCGTGCAACGCAAATGGCAGAGGTACATTTTCTTGATCTGCTTATGCTTAGGAAAATGATAACCAGTATTATGTTTACTGTAAGCTGTTTTTAGGCAAGTTTGACTGTTCTGTTCTAACAAAACCAGAGACTCGTACGACAGGATTTTCTGGACCGGACAATAATTTAGCAGCTACAGGACGATAATAGTTATGTTTTGTATGAGTTGCTGCCTCATACCGTACGAAAAATGGGCATGTGCAGGACGACAAAAGACTAAAGGCAATTCTGTCTCGTATGAGACAGGATACAATGCTAGACGATAGATGACTCAGACTCGTATGACAGATAATCTGGTATAGGATGACAAATCAGTAGACTTGTACGACACAAGACCTGGTGCAGCACGATGGATTATCAGACTCGTACGACTGTTCACAGGACACAGTCTAGAAATTATGAGTTTTTTCGATTGCTGAGTATGATAACTGTGTATGACTAATTCTGAGATGGACTAATTTTTGACTAGGATAAACTAGTTTCTGACACAGATAGATTTCCAACTTAAAATGGACTAGTTTCTGACATAGACAGAGTTTCGACTTAGGATGGACTAGTTTTTGACACGGACAGAGTTTCGATTTAGGATGGACTAGTTTCTGACACGGACAAAGTTTTGACTTAGGATGGACTAGTTTCTGACACGGACAGAGTTATGACTCACTGAGTTGTTTCTGGCTTTCACCAATTTTTTGGTATTTCAGTTTTTGTTTCAGGGATGAAAACACAGAAAACAAGTAGTATGTATAGTGACTCCAATCACAACATGCAAACCCTAAGGAATTTGGTGAGGAAAGAAAACCTTTGCTTGTAGACTCAGGTACACACCCAATAGCTAATCATAATACAGCCGCTAAGTCTCATGCAATGGATTCTCAATGTCGTATTATCCAACTCCAAACGCTAATGGGGGCACAAAATGACAAGTATCTTGGGAAAGTTACTATCTCTCTTGCACAAAGATTATTCCCCTTTCGGAGGTGAACCAGGTAGCTTCTAATTTTAAATTGGATTTAGTCAGGGATCTGTTTGGTGCGTCGAGGTATAAACTCAATTAAGAGGTCTCCCAGCCTTGAAAACCAAGGTTTAATATACCCAAAGGTACGGAGGGGAGCTATTCTCGAGCACTGTCGTTGACTTGATTTTCATCAAATCATGTTTATTTTATAGTGGGTTGGAGTACTTGGCATCTAGCCATTCCCACTTAGGTCGTTCCCCTCACACCGGCTGTAACGGCTTTAAGAGTTTTTCAACCCCTCGGGAGGGCAGGCTTGCTAAAGATGTACAAATCTCAAACAAAGAAAAAGCTTCAAGGGTCCGGATTTTTGATTGTCTAGAAAAAGACAAGAGCATACTCTCCTACCTCTCAGAATCTTCTAAAAGCACGAAAGACAAATTTGTTCTTTAGCCAAATAGCAAGTTAGGTTCCTAAAAATGAATTTAAAGAATACACGATGTTTAGTCGATTCTCCTCAGGCAACCTGCAAAGACAACGAATCAATAGTCATATTGTCTTTGTGCGACAAGCATATTCTTCGACAAGCATTCTGCAAAAAACTAGTTAGGCTATGAAAAACTCTGAGATAGACAGATAAATAGTCAGGGTCAGTCGTCAGAATAATCAATCAGAAATGAAAAAATTATGAAATTTGCCTCTTTTACCAAAAAATACAGAATCATACGACAGACACTCGACTCGTACGAAATAGGATGCAGTATCGTACGAAAGAAGATTGTTGATGATGTATGCTCGTACAACAGAGGATTTCTGCTCGTATGATAGAGGATTTGCTCGTACGATAGAATATTTGCAATTTGTGCGACACCTGCAGTTTGTCGTTTCAGCCTGTAAAAATTGTCGTACGAGATGTACGGACGGGAAAAAAAAAACAACAACGAAAAATCTGAAATCTAGAAAATAACAAAAAAAAGTGGTCAGTCTTGGAGGCCGAAAAAGTGTAGTCTTTGGGCCCCACGGTGGGCACCAGAGATGTGTGTGTGAAAAAGTGAACCTGTAGCTGCAAGCACAACACTTCAATTAAGTCATTATATGCATGGTTAGCAATCAATAATCAAATAAGTAATAAACCATAGCAAAGCGACCAATTGCCTTCTAAAAGATGCGAGTATAAGATTGCTCTCAGATTTTTATAAGCAATACCAGTGACTAGACTACACCAAGACGAAGGATTTAATCTATATAATATTAAGCTATATGGATGCAAGATGGATGAATAATTCAAGCAAATAATCAATTTCAAGCAACAATGGATGCAATAATAGATGGAAAATGGATGCAAATAATCTAAAAAGCACAATAATCTTCAATGACTCTAGAGCGAAATTAGCGTGATAATAATCTCCAAGTGTGTTCTCAAAAATCTTTGGGGTGAATTGGAATGAGAGCTGAAGACTGAATTTATAGAGAATCACAAGAGAAAAAGCTCAATTTAGGATTAATTGAAATAATTGAGAAATCAGATTCAGTTAACCTTGAGATAGATTCCAATTATAGTTTAATTAAAATGCATTCAAATTAGAAGTTCAAGTTGCATTGAGAAATAATAATAAATTAATTCCATGCATATATGATAAAAATAGATAATTCTTTGCATATATTTGATTTATTCAAGAAAAAGGTCTTTTCAATGCAACTAAACTTCTTTTTCTGAAAAAGCTTTGAGTTCCAATTTTAGAGAATAATTCAATAATTCAATTAAATTGCTTTTCTGATTTCAAGTTCTAAATTTAGAAAAAGAAATAATATCTCAAGTTTGATTCCTCTCTCAATTCAATTCTTTTTTTGTTTTATTTTCAATTCAACTCTTTGTAATAAATTAATCCTTTTTGCATGATTGAATGACAAATTTATTAATTAATTAAATATGCAAGGATATTTAATAAATTAAAATGGGATAATTGATCAAAATGATATTATTGGAAATAATTTGATTAATTAAATAAATATTTAATTAATATTGAGTAGTTGATTTGCCATGTGATATTTGATGATTAAAGAATTAATAATGTGCTCAAGATTGATTTAATTGCCTTTGGTTAGGACCTTGGTGATGTTGTCGAGATTAGGGGCCCATGGTTTAGATGACCAATTTTAGGGTATTACAACATGAGTGGGAATTTAAAATTCGAGAATAATGATAAGCATGATTATGAGGGTTTCTAGAAGAATTAATTAGGTTAAGTGGGGATTAGGAAAAGTGATTTGTAGGAATCACATGGCTAGGTTAATTAAATAAAACTAATTAACTAAGTGGGTTTAGAAGAAATAATTATTGGAGGGACTTTAGAAGAATTGGGAAATAATTTATTTATTTGATAAATTAATTATTGGACAATAGTGACAGGATTAATTAAATTGGATTTAATTAACACTGAGAAGAATAAGGATAACACAATTAAATCAATTAATTATGTTGACAAGCTTAAATTAATTGAATATTAATTTTAGGTGTCTACATTTTGCCCCTCTTTGATATAGAGTCATGAAATGATGTTATATCAATGAAGAATAAAACATAGTGGAAAAAAAGGATAAGGACTAGTAGCATGATGCCCCAATCATAAGATAAGGAAGAATGACAAGGAGGAAGGATGACAAGGAAGTATTTATATGCCCCCTCGAGAGGACATGTGGGTTCGAAGAACATGGGTGTGCTCTCGAAATGGATTAGAAGACTAGGTGATGAAAGGATGAAGATGATGAAAGAGGGAATAAATGAATGGATTGGAGTCTTGTGAATGAAATGAGATAGATAAACGATAAATGGATTGGATTTCTTGTTGAGCAAATATAGGGATCGAACCTAGGTTTGATATTGCCATGGATAGTCTACATCACTGATTATAAGAACCTGGATGATATGAAGATCTGAGGCATGGACTGATGCTTAGACAAATAGGTATGCCTTGCACATAATCATGCAAGTGTTGATAACCACTAATGCAGGGTTGTCGGTTCGTACAAGGAAAACCTTCAAACACACCATACCATGAAAACTATGCCCCATTATACACCAATCAAGACATATCAAGATATAGGATGATCAAGGAAACCATGAGCAAGTATAGTCCTAGGACACAAGATGAAAATTAAAGTGAAAAGATAAAGCATGCAAACAAAATGCACATGACCAACTGACATCTCTTTCCAAGAGTAGGACATGGATTTGGATAAATTGTTGGACTAGGGAAGGATGCATCCTGATGGGCAGGTGATGGATTTGGATGAACTGCTAGACATGGGAAGAATTTATCCCGATGGGCAGGGTGCAGATAGATTGATGGATGACAAAAGACAAGTTGGATGTGCAAGGTCTGCAGATGAGAGGATTGTTGCTTGGATTTTATTAGCACAAGATGGATGGGTGTTTGGATTAGGCACAAGTCAGTGTAAGCTCAGGTAGATGGGAAAAGCTTAGTTTGATGGATTGGATAGGATGGAAGAAGGATAAATGATTAGATAGGACGAAAAAAGGGGATGGATGATTGAGTAGGATTGGATTGGGGATGGGATTAATGATTGAATTGGAAGAGATAAGATTGGATTACAAATTGGATAGGATGGGGTGGATTGGTGGATAGGATTTGATTGACTGGAACCAATGACAAGGGAGAACCAAGGATTGGTAAAAGGATGGATGTATGGAGGGAGGGAGATATTGTTTGTATAGGAGACAGATGGATCAAGTGGATGGATATGGATGGGATATGGAGGAGTAAAGGATGGAGGGTAGGATGATGGAGACCCAAGGACTATGTTGCAAAGGAGGAAAATGCCCCACTAATGGTAGTGGAATGAAGGATAGGAAAGATGGTGGATAATAATGTGTGAGGTGGAAAGTTAATGTGGAATGAATATGGATGGTAGAGGTATTAAGGCTTGTGTTTTCCAAAGCATGAATGCATATGCATTATTTTGCCTCTATATGATCAAGACCAAATATAAGAATGGAGGATTCATTTTGATAGGATGAGGGATATGAGATGGAGGATATGGATATGATAGTCAAGATCAAAGATTGGAAAGGAGAATGGACTTAGATGGGATGCAGATGGATAGGCCAATTGCATGGATGAAGCTTGCCCCCAAGTGTAGAGTGCAAGAGGATGAGGGAATTACACATGACACTTGTTTGCCAATTTTTCATCATGGTACTTACCCAAGGTGCCACAAGAAGTGGTTTTCACCATTGGATGGAATGATTTTTCTTTACTTTTTTTTCTTTTTTTTCTTTTTTTTTTTTTGTATTTTTCTTGATTTTTTTTTTTTTTTTGGAAATTTTTGAATAGTTTGGATGGATAAGGATGAGGTTGAGTGGATATGGAAGATAGTGGATGCGTGAAGGATAAAGGGAGGAATCAAGCATCTAGTTCCATGGATGGTATTCCTTAGTATTTCTTTGAACTAGAGGTATGCTCATAGATGGTAAAAATAATTGGGGAGATGAAATGGATAGGCGATGGAAGATAAGGATTTGCAAAGGATTGGATTAACGGAATGGGATTGTGAAGAATGGATGGTGGATAATGGATGAGGTTTTGAAAAATTTGTGGAAGATAAACATTGGCACACACCTTGAAGGGTGGTGAAGTAGTGGAGGAGAGGGTTTTGAATTAGATGAAGGATAACGTGTGGATTTTGGGACATGAAGACCCAAAATAGAAGAAGGGGATCTAATATTTGTTGTGTTGCACACACACACCCCGTCTCCAACAAGGACGCCCTCCTACCCTGCCCCCTCCCTTCCTCGTGGATGGTGGATTTTGGGACATAAGGACCCAAAATGGATTTTGAAGATGGAGGAGTGTTAGATGGAGGATTGGAGGACTTGTGAATGGGTGGAGATTTTGGATTAGCAAGTTTGGATGCCAATTTTAATTTTACTTTGAGATGCATTGCTTCTTTGAGTAGTTTGGGAATCCACTGAGTTTTTTATTTTTTCTTTTGGGGCCTTTGTGGCCTTTTTGATTTTTCTTTCTTTGAGGTCATTTTTTTCTTTTGAGCATGTCGTTTTGAGGGGACATGTTGATCCTTTGATTTTTGTAGATTTTGAGCTTTATGCTTTTTAGATTGGGCATCCAAATTGCTTCCCAAAGAAATGGTACGGGTGCATGAGGATGAATGACTTAAGGATTTTATGGATGGTGGGATGATGGAAGGAGAGAGTTGGGAGGCATTCAATGATGTGTGCCTTTGTTGATCTTGCTTAGGGGTTATTTGAGGTGATGGAGTGGTGGATGGAGGGACGTAAGGACCCAAAATGGATGGAAATAATGGAGGATTTAGCTTTGGAATATAGGGTCCCAAAATGGATGTGGATGACAGGGGATGATGGGATTTTGATTAGCATGAAGGACTTTTGGATTTAGGAGGAATATAGGATGTACCAACATCTTGAGCATTATCTTGAGGACCCTTATTATTTTGGAAACAAAATGTGAGTCCATTTTGAGGGGGATGAGATATGGAAGGAAGATTAGGATCTTTAGATGGATTGGGATCATGACATGGAGATAAAGGGATACTTTGATCTTGATTAGGGAGGGTACCATGAGATGGAGTGGGAGGGGTGATTGGATCATGAGATGGGAGAGGATCATGTGATGGAGGGAGAGGGTTGGATAGAGGAATCATATGATCATGACAGGAGGTGGAGGGGATGGGATCATTAGATGGAGTGGAGGGAGATGCACCATGAGATGGAGAGGATTCTATGCTAGCAAGCTTTGGAACAAGCTCTTGGCATGTTCGGGGTTGTGGGGGTGGTATGATGGAGGTGGATATAGAAGCTTCGATGTAAGTAGATGGAGGAATGGGGGTGTCTGAAGTGTGGGATATTGAGATTTGTTTTGAGTTGGACGTGATTGGGGTGGATGGAGGACTTGAGGAGACTTGGAAACTTTGTTTTGAGGTTGGGATTTTGTCTCCTTTGCTAGCATGTCTTCGATAAGATTATGGATGATGGATTTGGAGGGCGTGGATAATACGGATTTTGGAGGATTAGGATTAGATGGAGGATGGGGATTAGATGGGGGATGAGGATTGGATGGAGGATTAGGATAATGGATTGGGGAATTAGGATTAATGCTTGGAGGACTATGGAGTAAAGGATTTGGATGGGGAGTAGAGGTAATGAATGTGTTGTAAAAGGATGGGGATTGGGATGTAGATGGGAGGAGAGATGAAGGTATATATGTGGATGAAGGATAATATGGAGATACAGATGGGGAATAAGATGGATTTCCCTTGTCAAAGGTAGAGGATGGATAAGAGATATGATACGGATTGGGATTAGGTGCAATGTGTTGAGGTGGGATGGATGAAGGTATGAAAGGTGGATGAGAGATTATGAGATTGACTTGGTAGGCAGGTTGAGGTGGTTCATGAACTTCCATGAGCATCTTCTCATACCAAGCTTTGAAATTCTGGGTATCCGTGTTGAGAATGAAGGATTAGATTGGAATTGGATGAATATGAGGATTAGGACTTGGCTTCGAATGATAATGGGATGAATTTGATTTGATTTTGATTGGATTTGATTTGGATTGGACTTGATTTGATTGGATTGGTCCTTGGATTAGGACTTGATTGGATTGGATTGGATTGGATTGGATGATTGATTGATGAGGGATTGGATAACCGGATTAGAAAGAAGGATTGATTGATTGATTGGAATTTTGGAGATTTGATTGGATTAGAGGGAGAATGATTATGGAAGAATGGATAGATAATAGGAAGAATAAATAGGGAGGCTACCCAAAGTCGGATGAATGATTTGGACAAAAATATTGGTTGAGGAAGGATGATTGTTTGAATGGATGAAAGTGGATTGGGGATTGAAGAATTACTTAGATAGATAGAAATGGATTAAATATTTGATGGATTAAATATTTGATGATGACAAGATGGAATTTGGAAAGAGGGAGGATTGATTGGTTGGAGGAATGATGGACTTGGCAAAAGATATCAAGCAATGAATACATGTTGGCCACTAACGCACATAGAGAATCCAAACACAACGTGCTATCCTAGGAAGTTGGATGAGGAGGAAAACCTTTGCTTGTTGACTCAGGTACACACCCAATAGCTAATTAGAATATAGTCATTGAGTCTCACGCAATGGATTCTCAATGTCGTATTAGCTAAATCCAAACACTAATGGGGACACGATATGGAAAGTCTCTTGGGGGAGTTACTATCTCCCTTGCACAAACATTATCCACCTTTCGGAGGTGAACCAGGTGGCTTCTATTCCTAGGGTTTTTAGTATGGATTTTTGTTCAAAGACTACTCCTTGTAGTCGCGCAAGTATGATTGAGGCCTCTAGCCCTACAAAGTACTAAGCAAGATGTAGTCACACAAGCATGATTGAGACCTCAAGGGCCCCTACAAAGTGCTCAATATGAGAGTGAACTCTCAAATAGCTCCGTCCTTCGAAACTTTCATCTCAAGTGGCCTATTTATTATAGTGAGTCAGAATGCCTAGGTTCAGCTATACTCACTTGGGTCGTTCCCCTCTCACCAATGCCTAAGCAAATCGGGAGGGCATGCCCGCTAAGGGAAAGCACACAACAAGCTAGAAAAGTGCCAAAGGTCTGGATTTCTGATTGTTTAGATAGACAAGAGCATACTCTCCTAATTTCACACTTTTCTCAAACACTTCAAGTATATGTTCTTTTACCCCTAATTAGATCTAGGTGCCTAGAATAAAAAGATTAAGAAAAACACAATGTTTGGTTGGATTTCCTTAGGCAACCTGCAAAATATCAGATCAGTAGTTTTTATCATGTCTTTAATCTCTTGGGCATGACTTGTAAAACTCAAAAATCTGATTAATAAACAAAATTCTACAGAAACAGCGCTCGCGTTGTTCTGTAGACACCCGCGTTGAAGCGCCTATGACGCCTGCATACGCGTTGCAGGGGGTCCGAAAAGAGAAAAATGGAAAATGCAAAAAAATACAAAAATTAAAAAATGCTAAATATACCTAAAAGGCGGACGTGCTATTCTTATGGCGATTGCACTGTAGCAAGTTAGCACAACCAAAATTTTGAAATTTTGAAAATTAAAAAATGGGCGGGATTCTGCCAGAGCTCCTATGCTATTCGCAGAGTGCTTGCGCTAAAGCGACACTTCCGAAATGAAAAAGATAGATAGATGCAAAAAACTAACTATTTTTTTTTTAGGTTGTTTGCCTTTTAGTGTTTTTTTAATTACTAATTCTAAAATAAAAACAAAAGGTAGAAGAATAGAAGAGAGGAGAAGGAATAAGATGATGTTGCAGGCAGATGCGTTATTCCCACGACGGTCGCACTGATATGCAGACCTGCAAAATATAGCGGGTTAAAATTTTCAAACTCCAATCCCACGCGCTAAAGCACATGCGCACGCGCCAAAATAGGTAATGCTTGCGCTAATCCCATGGCGGTCGCGCTAGTTTGTAGTCGCTCACGCTGTTCCGACACCTAGGAGCAAAAATTCCAAAAAAAGATCATCGGGCGTGCCAAAATGAAGAGGGGAAAAAGACGGAAGAAGGATGAAAAAACAAAGGAGGTTAGAATGCAAAGAAATAAAAAAAAACACAATAGAAATGCAAACAACCAACTTTATACATTATCTTTCACCTCTCCCTCGGATTGAGCTTGATGAAGTGGAAGATGCGCCCTTGTGATGCTCCACTTGATGTGCTCCTTGCTTGATGTGGACGTGGATTGCTCTCCTTTGCTCAACAAGAAGGATTGGAATAGGAATTGGATGATGATGATGAATGAGATGAATTGGATTAGATGAGAGGATATTTGGGCATTATGAGGGTATGATAGGAGGAAGATAGAAGAGAAATGGGTAGCATGAGAATGCTATGAGAAGTGGATCCCTTTGTGAGGAAATGATCCTCCAATATATAGATTGAAGGAGGCCAATGAAGGGCCAAGATTGATTTGGTTATGGAGGGATGAGATTGATTTAAGATGGAAGGAATGGATCAAGGGTGCGTTGGGAAAATAAATAGGAATATAAAATTCCTTGAGAAGAGGGGGGAAAGGAAATTTGAATTTCAAAATGCAGAATTAAAAATTTCAAAATAAAGGATGCATGGAGGGATTCAAAGAAATTTGAATTTATTTGAGAGGCTCAATGTTGATGTGACATGAGTGGGAATTTAAAATTGGAGAATAATGATAAGCATGATTATGAAGGATTCTAGAATAATTAATTATAAGTGGGGATTAGGAAAAGTGATTTGTAGGAATCACATGGCTAGGTTAATTAATTAAAATTAATTAACTGAGTGGGTTTAGAAGAAATAATTATTGGAGGGACTTTAGAAGAATAGGGAAATAATTAATTTATTTGATAAACTAATTATTGGACAATAGTGACAGGATTAATTAAATCAATTAATTATGTTGACAAGCTTAAATTAATTGAATATTATTTTTAGGTGTCTACATGTACAAAATAAAAACTTGTGTAGAATGATAATACATAGATTACACTTCATTTTGAGGTTGTAGTGTATAATTTTCAGCAAAATCAACAATAGAGACAATGGTGCCAAGAGGAAATGTGTCCTTACTTAACTTGAATTGCTCATCTAACCATCGAGCTCTATGTGTATGCATTATGTACTCATAAACTAGTTTCTCTTGAAACATTTTCATAAATTTAGCTACACATATATCATTTTTCACTAACTCACATCTCTTCAAATCTTTTCCATTTTTAACTCCATATGTGACTGTCTTGTATTTTCCAAAAGAAACTAGTTTCGTACCAATTTCATGTGTGCTCTCCAAATGTACACGTCTTGGTAAATGTTGCAAACCACCACACATAGCACAAGATCCTTCCAAACAAGGCATCTTATAACAAATGCAACCATCATGTCTATTACATAGCACACTTGAAATAAATTCTCTTGCCGACTTAGGAGGTGCTTGTATATTACATTCCTGCAAAACATCGTTAGTGTGCAAAGTAGAACTGTAGTACCCCTACTCGTTTGAACTCATTAGACTCGTATTTTATTATTGTTTACTTTCAGTGGATACATTACCATGATGTGGTTTTTAGACTTATATGACATTATTTCATGCTTTATCTGGATATGAGATGCATAACTTATTTGCAGTATTTCTGTACTTGTAATGTATGGCATTTTTATGGATTATTGCTATGTACTGACACTTTACTTTATCTATGCAATGTGTAATTATATGTTGTGTGTCTGCGAGTGTATTGAATGCAAGGGGACGATTTTCCTTCACTCATTTCGATGAGACAGGGAACATCATGACTCTCCTTCATCGGTGTGTATACCATGTTTTCTATATTGTATATATGCATGTGTGGTTCAGTGATGCAGGATATTGCAGGTACAAGTACCGGGTAGGTACAGGGTATCATCTCCACCTAGCTTCATAGGTCTGAGCGTGCTTTATATTTTTCGATGGAAGTGGAGGAGATAGTAGTTGACCCTATTTTTACTCAGTTACACTCGTGTGAGTGTCGTCAGTTGGTCGTCCAGTCAGTTTGTTCGACTTTCGTATTTTGTCGTTTGATATTTTTATGAGTATTTGCTTAAGATTTGTTCTGTTGTGTGTGTTTTAGTGGATCTAATTAATTAATTAATTAAGTTTATGGAATTATCTCATTGTTGAATTGATTATGCATTGAGATTATAAATTTAGTTAATTAAAAGAAATTATTAAATTAAGTTTCAAGCTACATGATATTAGAAATATATTTTTATTTAAATTTTTGTGGAAAAATAAATTAAATTAATTGTATTTATTATTTCCTAGAATTTTAAATAAATAAAAGAATAAATATAATAAATAAATAAATGAATAAAATAATTAATTAGAATTATAGTATTGCTTTAATTTTTTTATTTAGAAAATTAATTGAATGAGAAAATAAAAGAAAGAAAAATGATTTTTAATTATTGCATGTTAACTTATCCTTTGTTAGGAAATTAGAAAAGAAAAGAAAATTGCTTTTATTTCTAAATTTAGGTTTTTGACAAAAAGCTATTGAACCTAGAATTTTAGTTTAAATAGGGGAATAGGTCTTTATTTTAGATACATGAAAATAGGTATGGGATTTAGGTGAAGAGAAATTTATTTGGAAGCTTGTTGAAGGATTGGTTCTCTTCTACAAATTTTCTTCCAGGAAAGCTATACCAGGTTGGGTGGCTTCTTTTGATTGTTTGTTTTAAAGAAAATATTTTATTTCTTTTATCTTTCTGAATGATGTGTGTGTTAAGATGCTTGACAAATTTAAAATCCTGTCTGATTATTTCTTGTTCTTGGCTAAAGTCCATTCCTGAAGTTAATTTCTAGTTTATGGAAATAAGTTATTTCCTGGGTGTTTGTAGATTAAATTTTAAGAAAATTGGAAAAAGTTATAACAACAAATTTTGCCAAGATTTTTATTGTGCATGGAAATTGCAAGATTTGGGAGGAATGGAATTTACCAGAGAAACCATTCCCTCTTGTTTGATTTTTGTTTCGATATTTGGCTATGGCAGTCCTTTTTAATATTTGTGTATCTCTGTGATATAATTAGTTATTATAGAAATAAATTTAATCATTAATTAAATTTATTGTAAGTTAAGGGAAATTATTTTATTATATTATTTTGGAGAAATTGTGTAATAAATAATTTCCTTGGAAATAAATTGGTTTGGAAATTAACTATGTTTATAAAAAATTAAATTAAATTAAATTAAATAAAAAAAATTAATTAAAAATAAAAAATTAATTAATTAAAAAAAAAATTATAAATATGTATATATTATTTTAGGTGGTTTTAATTATGTTATTTTGGAAATGAGAGATATTTCAAATTAAATCATCTTTTTATCATATAATTTAATGTGATATAATTATATAATATTATATTCGTAGAATATATATATTTATGTAATTATATTATATTATTATATATAATTTTTAATTTGGATTTTAATTTAGATTATTGATACAATCTAATCGGGTTTATTTGTAAAGTAATCATGAACATATAATTAGGGGGTTAATTTTTATGTGATTGATTTAACCTTATTGGACAAATGACAAAATTGATTTCTTTGTATTAATATAGTTGTATTTTCTTATTGTTTGGAAAATCTTTAATTGCAAGTTATTTGTGCTTTTGGTTGTTTTAAGAAAAGATTGCCTGTGTTAGGATCTTGTGTAAATGGTGTTTGCAGTCAAGCTTAATTTCATTGCAATTTTGGTTAAGTTGTCATTGTGTCCTATGTTATTATATCTCCTTGGTCAGGTGTTGTTGTATAACCTTATTGATGTGAGTCATTGTGTGTTTTGTCCAAATGGTCAATCTTGGGTTAGTGATTGTGTATCCTTCACTTGTGGTTTGTCAGGATTAGTTATGGTTGTTTGTTTCGCCATAGAGTTCTCGTAGAGAGCTCTTTCCTGTTAGTGTCCTATGAAAGAGAGTGGCTTTCGAGCGGGGGTCATGCCCGAAGTGGATGACAGATAACTCGTCGAAAGTCAGTTAAAAAGTGATAACCTAATAACTGATTAGGGGGTGGGTAGAATAAATATTAATTAAGATAATGTACCTCGTGCATAGGTGTAGTGCTTGTACAGGGCTCATAATGTTACGAGAAGGCCTGGAATGGCAAACTTACCACCTTGTCTTCACGAAAGGATTGGTAGGGTCCGCATGAGACTTAGTTGGAACCGGAGGCTCGGGAGAGGTTACTAGGAGAAACCCAAGATGGGGGCCGGGACCTATGGAGGCTGTACCATGGTAACCATCAAGCTATGCGATGACACTCTCTCCTTAGAGTCACTAGTGTTTTGTGAGTTGAGTTACATGGATGTTTGTGGAGTCTTGTAGTCCTTTCATACTTGTCTTACTTTGCTTGCTTGAGGGTTTTCTACTATCTCCTAGCACGGTTGGGTGGTTCCGTTTCGGGATCACATGGTCGGGTGGTAGTGCCACTTCCCATCGGATGTTCTGGATTGTATCTTCAGGCGAGGAAAGGCTTCACTGGTGTTTCTTGGTTCATGGTTCATGTACTAGCTCTTGTTCAAGATCATTGTTCAGTTGAAACCCTGTGGTTATTGTATCAGACTTTTATGTAACCTTGATAGTGTAACTTTGTAATCTGTGGCATCATTGGAAGCCATGTAGTTATGGATATTGTAATATTATGTCAGTGGAATGTATGTTGATTCAGTTGCTTTGATCTTATGTATAAATGAAATATGGATAAATAAATGCATTGTAATACTTTGATTTCTTTCATTATGAAGATTTAGATGTATGTGTAGTTTTGAACTTAAGCATTTAATTTATCTAAGTAAATGGACAATTGGATTAACTGTGGTGTTAATGTAATCTACGAATTAATCTTTGTTGGTAAACCTTAGGAAATCATGTGTTAGTCTTCCGTTGTGTTATTAGACGTGTAATGGTTATAATTAATGCACTTAATCTTTAAAAAAAAATTATTTCACCCTTTAGTTGCCTAGTTGTGTTGTTTTCCTTTAGGGTTCTTGGTGGGGCATTACAAGAACAAATATGACGAAAAATATCATAGTGCATGGAAAATTCAATATGCATCCTACAACAACATGTGGTGCATACATGATTAATCTTAATATAAAAAGGTTTTGCCATTTCAAAAAATCTTTGACAAATTCTTATTTGAGGAATTTTTCATAAAATTTTGTTTGAGTCATATCCAAATAGTGTTTGGCATGTGGCTCATGATTTGTAGACCCGATTCACCTTCTAACAACATCTCTTTGGTTGGGTGAAACTCTTGTGTTATCATGCCAAAATTTTTCACTTAATGTTCTTAATGCATCAACAACAACCTTGTCTTTGCGTGGCAGTCTACCCGAGAATGCCCAAAGAGAATTATTGTTATGTTCCTCTATTTTTTCTCGCCTCTGTAATGCTTTACTTAATGTTGTTCTACTAACATTTAATGACTTACCTATTTTGCTTATCAAACGATCTTTTTTTTTGGTTGCTCATTATGGTTGATGTAATGACACATCAAGTAACATTAGAATCTTTAGTATGTGATTTTGAACCAATAGCTTGATATGCATCAAATAGATTTCTCACAATAGTTATTTTGTTGTTACTTTCAGATGATCTTAGGCCTAGAATTTTCATTGTCTCTCTAAAATTCAAATTTTTAATCATTTGAATAATTAATTGACATCTTGCGGTTTGATTTAAGTTTTCAAAATAGTTTTGCCATATTCGTTTAACAATTCTCCTACAAGTTCATTCATTCATTCTATCGGGCATTGGCTTCAATATATTCTCATCAATGTCAATTAGATACTTTGGTTTCCTATGAATGATTCTAGGAGGTGTTAACATCGATGCATTACGTGCATTGGGTACATTCAATTCGTCAAATAGAGCAGGTGTGTGTTCATCATTTAATTGATTATTCAATGTGGTCTCTTCTTCAATTGCATTAGGTTCATACAGTAAATCAAATGTCTCTTCTTCAATTGCATTAGGTGCATTATGTTCGTTTGGTAAATCAAATTGAGATGTTGAGGATGACATACCTTCTTGTCTCATTGTTCTTATGTCATGTAATTTCTTCATACGTTGCATTTGTCTTTCCTTTTCAACCTCTCATTGTTCCATCGTTCCTCGCTTGTTCTTTCCCATGGTTGATATCGATTGTCCTAAATAGAATCATATTTCATATATATGTAAACAAAAGTTCATAAACAATCAAATAACCATAAATTTGAGAATTATCATTGCTTTTTTGAATCAAAACTATTAAACAATCACAATAACATTGACAAAACTAATAAGAACAACAATTCAATCATTTGAAATCATGCAAAAACAAAAAAATCACTTACTTCTATGTATAAAACAGTCATAAAAGTGCAGACACAGTTGCAATGGGGCCTTCAACGACCTCAAAAACTTCTTTTGAGGCCATTGAGGCGGTTGGGCAACTAAAAGTATATGTCCCTGCATCACATACGCGGTCTTTTTAGTAACCCCTGCACGCATTGTTAGGGCCTAAAAATGTTTGCAGACCAACGTTAATATTCCTAGTACCCCGTACATGCTGTTAGGCCTAAAATATGTTTAGTAGTCCCAGTACCCTGTATGTGCTTTTTGTAGTAAAGAAAATGTGAAGAAAAGGGAGGGAGGGAGAGGGAGAGGGAGAGGGGCAGGGAGAGGGAGAGGGGGAGGGAGCGGGAGGGAGAAGGGCAGAGGGAGAGAAAGGGAGAGGGAGGGAGAGAGAGAATGGAAAAGGGAGAGAGAGGGTGGAAAAGGGGGGGAGGGAGAGGGGGATAAAGGGAGAGGGAGAGAGAGAGAGAGAGAGAGAGAGAGAGAGAGAGAGAGAGAGAGGGAGAGGGCAAGAGGGAGAGAGAATGGAAAAGGGAGAGAGAGAGAGAGAGAGAGAGAGAGAGAGAGAGAGAGAGAGAGAGAGAGAGAGAGGATGGAAAAAATGTGCATTACCAAAGATTGCCCAAATCCCAACAACAGGAGTGTGGTTGAGGGATGATGCACAATGGGTTTTTTACACTGATTCAAATGCTAAGAATATCAAGGAAATCATAGCCTCTATTGCTCAAACTATGGACCTTGGGATTAGTAGGTCTACTGTTCATCCAAATGGTGACCACTACATGGCAGACCTAATTGCAATACAACAATATAAAGTAAGGGAGATAAAGGGGGTAGGGAGAGATAAAGAGTGGGGAGGGACGAAGAGAGAGAGGGATGGGGTATGGAGAAAGGGAGAGAAGTGGAGTATGTCGGTTTGTTATTCTTTTAAGCAGTATTGGTACTGCTTTTTATATTGTAATAATGGTTCATCTTGCCACCTTAAGATACCATATGACCCCTTAGGATGTCATATGCTCCTAAAGGGTCATGTGGTGTTATGTGGGGTCATACAATGTCCTATGATCCCTTAGGACACCATATGACCCCTTATGTGTCGTTATGGGTCATGTAATGTGCCCTTAGGGGTCATATTGTGTGCTACCACCCTTTAAGACACCATATGACCCCTTAAGACACCATATGGTGTCGTTATGGGTCGTATGGTGTTCTAAGGGGTCATATGGTGTCCTATGACCCCTTAAGACACTGTATGACCCCTTAGTTGTCGAATTTTGTAAGCAGTATTGACACTGCTTTTTTATATTGTAATAATGGTTCATCTTGCCATCTCGGGACACCATATGACCCCTTAGGACATCATATGCTCCTAAAGGATCATGTTGTGTTATGTGGGGTCTGGAGAGAGAGAGAGAGAGAGAGAGAGAGAGAGAGAGAGAGAGAGAGAGAGAGAGAGAGAGAGAGAGAGAGAGAGAGAGAGAGAGGGAGGGAGGGAGAGAGAGGGAAAGAAAAGGGAGGGAGGGAGATGGGGGGAGAGGAAGACATGTCACATGATGTCATTAGGGGTCACGTGGGGTCCTAATTGAGCCACACATGTGTTACACCACTAAATGACCCCTTAAGACACCATTTGACCCCTTGAGATATCATACATGGTCCGAAGAGGTCATTATGTGTTATGTGGGGTCTTGAGAGAGAGAGAGAGAGAGGAATACAATACAATACAATAAGATATCAAAAAATAATATATATCAATATACGTACATATACATATACATATAATACACAAAATATAAAAAGACAATACACATACATAATATATTATATATATTATATACATATATATAATATATATTATATATATATACACATTATATATATATATACATGAAATATCATATTATACATATACATATATGTATGCACACACCCACATTTTTAACACAGGTAGAAGCGCGTACGCGTTGTTTTAGCTTTAACACCGCGTACATGCTGCTTATTGTAAAGACACCCCTGTACGCAGTTTTGTTTTAAAAATACCTCGTACGTGCTGTTTATAGTACAGGGAGCCCATACACGCTTTTGACTGTTTAGGCTTGTGAATAGGTTTGGATGACAAAGCTGTGGGTTGGAAGTTTGATTTCCCTCCATTTCCCTCTTTTTTGACGCGTTTTGTTTTATCAACTTGGTTTCTCGACTTTGTCATCATCAGGTTTACACTTTATCAAGTGGGTATTTCTAAAATTGTCGCCATATTTTCACACATCTTCTGAGTTTTCTAGCCATATAATTTTTTAAAAATTTGAATAACAATAACATATTATTATTGAATTTCTTTTACCAGTGTCTCCATAGTTCTCAGAGACATACGTGTACCATTTTTTTAATAACTTTTGATCTACTAATCCAAATTTAAAAAACTTTATATATTATTATAGTGCACTTGATTCTTTACAATTTAAAAAAAATAATTATATTTTTCGATTGTTTTGGTGCAAGTTATGCTTCGTGCATGAACAAGTACCTGATTTTCAGAATGTGCTCGATTGGAAAAATCATAAAAAAAAAATACTCAACAAAAAATTACAAAAAAAATACACAAATTCTAGTGCTCACTCTTAATTATCTTTCAGCGAAAGGATTTATCAAAATACTAAATCTTACTATGACTTTTTTGATGCGCATGTCAGACATTGTTATATTTTTCAAAAAAAATCAAGGTCTGTTTTTCGTGCGTGAAGGATTTGACCCTCTTAATCTTATCCAATTTTGAAAAAGTTTAGTAGTTTGGAAACAAGATTCAAAGTACTATAATATTTGTTCTTTGATTATCTTCATATCTTGAGTGGATGACTTTCAACTTTCGCCTCCAAGTTCAGGTTCACTTGATTTTAGAAAAAAGATATCCACTTATACCCCCTTTTTGCACACCATCTTTGTGCACTTACCCATACCTCAACTAGATACACAACTCCCTCGCTCTGTGATTCAACCAGGGACATTCAACCAAAACTATCTAGATTTTATCGAATTATTTCGACTCTCTCTTGCCCATGCAACTCTCGTACGAAATTTTTTGAAAAAAAATATCAAGCTACTAAGTTATTTGTTTTGCCTGAAATTTCAAAATTTTTTGGGGCTTTTTTAAACACGTGTAGCCGTGCCCGTGATTGTGAGAGCGACTGACAAAATGTTAACTACATGCAAGATTTCTGTCAACCACAAACGACAACATGCCTCCACGTCATCAAACGACAACATGCCTCCACATCATCGATGGGTCCTAGAATGTGGCTCCCATTGCAACATGACATCACATATGATATCATGGAGAGGCATACAGATTTGGAGTCAGAATAACTACAACCCTTTATCTCCCTCCCTCTCCCTATTTGTCTATGTCTCTCTATCTTTTCCTCTCTATTTACCTATCTCTCTCTATCTTCCTCTCTCCCCTTTGTCTCTAAACATGTCTGCGCCTTCTCTCTCTATCTTCCTCTCTCCCCTTTGTCTCTAAACATGTCTGCGCCTTCTCTCTCTTGCTCTTCCTTCCTAGACCTCTATATCTATAATTATTTGCCTCTCTATCTCTATATTTCCATATTTCTTCTTCCTCCTTTTTTACTTTCTACTCTAAACTAACTACACTATTGATAGGAACTTGACACATTGTGTCTCTTGTTGAATATAGAATTATTTTTAATTTTTTTTTGGAATTTAAAAAAACTTAGACATCCAAATTCATATTAATTTAATTGAAATTCTCTATCTTTATATATTTATTGAATTAAAAAAATAAAATAATAATAGAACTAAAATTAATAATAATAATAATAATAATAAGACCACCAACTTTATAAATTTTAGAAATTAAACTATACTACCAAATTCTGCAACAAAATACTCGTGAAAAATCTCAACATCACCTGCTGAAATTAATGTATCTAATTATAGCCGACAATGGTGAATGGTGGACAAGTTCGACGTCCTTAACTTCAGCGAGGAGAAAAGGTTAAGAGGCTTTGTTGTGGTAGCTTATACGGTGGCATATGTTGCTTATGACAGGGAAATGGCAGGAGCTCAGTGCTATGAGAATCCTCCCGTATTGGATGTGCCACTCACAGGCTTGAGTGGGTACGTAGAGACCTTAGCAGACCTCAAAGTTTATGTTTCCGGATCTCCCCACACCCACACCGCTATCATCTTAGCCTCTGATGTTTATGGTATTTCTACTCTCCTTTCTTCCATTCATCTAAATTAGTGAATTTGTTTTTCTAACAGTTTCATTTATAACATAAGTATTCTTCAAACACAAAATGACCAATTGAAGTATAGTCCAATAAATTAGGCCTAGCCAACTCCCACTATTCAAACTGAACTCATTCTCGCAAGACCAATTTTTAAATTCTAATGGGGCATGCAAAACAAATGCAAGAAGAGCTGGATAAGGAGAAACGCTGAATCATGACGAGGATGCTTTTCCATATGAAGTAGGCTAAGGAAAGCTGCCAACAGTACCCCAGGGAATTCAAGGCCATCATCAAAGATCTGAAGTTTACCCATAACTATAAATAAGGTGATTCTTACTATCTTATAGATTCAGAAGGTAGTGAAGTGATTCCCACCTAAAAGTTGGGGATATCTCTAATCAGACCATTCCCAGGGAACTAAACAAAATTCGAGTCAAGTTACCGAATGTGGGGGTATCCATCCAATGAAATAAAGGGACAGATGAAGAAGAACGAAATAATATAGAGGTGGGGGATGGTGTCCACTCTCCACATTAGGGCAAAATTTCACTTCTCTAATGGTTAGGCCCACTTTCTACATTCGGGGCAAATTTTCACTTTTCTGTGGTTAGGTCCACTTTCCACATTAGGGCAAAGTTTCACTTTTCTATGGTAAGCTTGTTCTAAATGGTAAGAATACTCACTCCTATCATTTTAGTGTCTTCAGAAGCAAATGAGAGCATGCTCAACGTTACATGGTAATCGCCTTATTACATGTTGCTTGGTTGCCTACGCCAGGGAAAATTCGTAAAATCCAGTTGTTAAAGAAACAAGAGAGTAATTGTAAGAAGAGTTTGGCTTATAAGGTGTTACACACACCGAATGCTTTGCGAATCCAGAAGCATGACGGTGTGTTGCAAGCCAAGGATTGATGTATTGACATCCTTTCCTTTTCAATACTTACATAATTTAGTCGCACGATTATTACCGATGTACAAATTTCATAAAAAAAACTTCTTCTCATGGATTAAATGCATTAGCGAAAGGTCATAGGAGAAATGCCTACCAAATGGAAAATATTCATTGAAGGATGAATTTGACTACTAGATACTCTATATAATGAAAGTTTTTATTAAAAATAAAATGGCCAGCACCCCTAATTCCTTAAAGCTGGCAGAAGCATTCCTCAAATCCTCCTTAGCTTAGCCACACGATTATTACCAATGTACACGAGTGAAATGCCAGAGAGAAAATAACTGCTCATGGAACATAGTTAGTAGCAATATGCGTTAGCGGAAGATCATTGAAGAAAGGCTTACTCAGGGAAAATATTCATTGAGTTATGGATTGACTACTAAATTCTCTATATAATGCAAAATCTCATTAAAAATAAAATGGCCAGAAATTATAATTGCTTAAAACTGGAATTGGACTTCTTCAAATCCTCCATCCTTGCATGCTAGGAGCCTTTGCTAGCTATAGAAGAGAGGAATAGATTAGACGAGTGTTGTTCTCTGAGAAGGAAGCCAATGGTGATTTTCGAATTTGAAATATTAACTACCATTTGGAAGACATGCCTAGACTTGCAAACATCAACCCAGGTCAAGCTTCTCACGAAGGCTCGAGAAGAAGTTGGACAACTGTCAATATTCGAGCAAGTCAAGGAAGAAATCAAAGTTCAAGCTTATGGTGTCATTGGCAATGTAGCTCAACAAAGGGTCACATATGAGATATTCTTCAAGATTTTATTCAAGCCTAGGTAGAAATCAAAGCTCTCAAAGTGTTGGATACTAACTATTTTGATGTGGTTACTAGTGATGCAATAAAATTATGTCAAGTTGCATTTGTGAACATGGGCATTCTTAGGAATGCATGTAAAATTGTGAATACTTGGAAACAGCTTGGAGAAGGCGAAGGATGACTAAAAGAAGTTGGAAAAGGATATGGATAAGATTATAGAAATCAAATTGTGGGATAGTAATAAAATGGGAGGTTACATTGTTTAGAACTATTAAAAACCCTTGCCTCAATTTTTAATTAATGCGAATTTTGTTTCTTAGTTAAAACATATTGGCTTCAATGTTTTACATCAAGTTCAAGTTGTAAGTATTCTTAAATCTGTTCTTACTTGGTATGTTATTTTTGTATTCATTAAGTAGGATAGCCAAGTCAACTAACCTTGTGTAATTAAGATAGTTTTGGTGAATGACTTTTAGTTGAATCATGTTGGCAAGAGACATGCGTAAGGACGATTCTTGTAGAGGGCTTGTGATGAGTAGATATAGTCCTTACTTACATTGCAAAGGATTTGTGGTACCATACAAGAAGAGTTCCACATCCTTCAAAGACATAGAAGAAGATGGCGTAATACCACACACTATATTAGAGGCCTTGTGGTACCACATACAAGCATTAGAGGTTTTATGGTACTACATATGAGCAATAGACATTTAGCAGATGATACAGGTTGTTGTGCAACATTGCACAACATACATGTTAGGTGAAAATTTTGTAAACCGGGGAAGTTCACAAAATTGTGGTTTCAGTCACACTCTGTGAGATTGAATCTCTCCTAATCACAAGGGAATGTTCCCCCTTTGACTTACTACTCTCTCTACTTGAAACACAAATTTAACCATGAATCCTATTTTGAATTTGGGCTGTACATCATCTTATTCTCTCTTTAGAATAGATGTTATTCTTTTCTGTTTTTTCAGAAAATAATTTACAATCTGGAGCAGTAATGAATAATATTACTTCAAAGTTACAAAGAAATAACTTAGAGCATGCGAATGAAAAATACAAATAAAGAAGCAAAGTTTCCGTAAATGCACAAAGTCCTCCGTTGCTTTTTCAGGACGAGAAAAAAGTGTTCAAGCTCAAAGTCTTGTAACCACTATAATCCTATCAACCTTTTACAAATAACTTCTGTAACCCACTGTATCTACTAAGATAACAAAGTAAAGCACCAAGTCTTTATCTTGATATCCTATTACAATTTTGATAATCTTTTCACAAAATAACGAAAAGAAACTCAAAATTTTCAAATCGTTACCTCTTGTACTAATTACTAATTCCATTTAACAAGAGCTGAAATGTAACACAGTTTACAAACCAAAACTTGTTCTACTCTTTAATACTATTTCAACACAAAGCTTTTATTTGATCAAAACATGATTTTATCACAAGAATGACGTAAGAACATTCTCACCATAAACCACAACGTATTCAACACAAAGTCCGAATGCCAAAGATGTCTTCTTATTTGATCAAATTTGCAAAACGACAATATGAACTCAAAGTTTCACTTTGCTCTTCACTTCGGCAGAGTTTCGTTGTATAAGATTAAAGATGAAAATTACAATGAGCAACCTCATATATATAGGGGAGGTGCAATGAGCTAATATATGAAAGCTACAACAAACTATGACTAAGTAAAAAATGAGTCCTAATTGACTTAGAACTTGTGCATATTCTAGATGCTAAACTGTATATACAAAAAAACACTTAAAGTGTCAATTGGAATTACAAAATGACACTAAACTAGAAATGCATAAAAATGACTAAGTGTCTGGATCTCCATCTTGAACATCATCATCTCCATTTTTCTTGAAGAAATCCTCATATTGTTGCAAGGTAGCTTGTATTTCAGAGTTATCTGGTCCCAATGTGCGGAATCTAGGATTTGGAGTGGAGTGCAGTATGGATCTGAAGAATTCCTAGAGTTAGACAAAAAAGACCAAACATCGCAAGTAGAGGTGACTTTGGTGCATTTTGGGTTTATAAACCCGATTTAAACCAAAAAGCGTGACTTTGGTGCATTTCGGGTTTATAAACTCGATTTGCACCAAAAAGGGTGACTTTGATGCAATTCGGGTTTATAAACCTAATTTGCACCAAAAAAAGGTGACTTTGGTGCATTTTGGGTTTATAAACCTGATTTGCACCAAAAAAGGTGACTTTGGTGCATTTTGGGTTTAGATTTGCACCAAAAAATATAAACTAACTCCTAAAAAGACAATTTATCAATCTTTTAGATTGACAAATTGAGACTCAAATTAAGACGATTTCTTGAGAGACTAACTACACAGGAGGGGGTTTGACAAGCACCTCGACATGTGTGCTTAGAGGGTGTGGGCTATGAAACAGACAAATTTCGTAGGGGTTATCCCACAATTTGAGCGAACCAAAATTGAGGATAATAGTTGGTGAATTTGTGGTGCATTTCGGGTTTATAAACCTGATTTGCACAAAAAAAGGTGACTTTGGTGCATTTCGGGTTTATAAACTCGATTTGCACCAAAAAGGGTGACTTTGGTGCATTTTGGGTTTATAAACGTGATTTGCACCAAAAAGGGTGACTTTGGTGCATTTCAGGTTTATAAACCTAATTTGCACCAAAAAAGGTGACTTTGGTGCAATTCGGGTTTATAAACGCGATTTGCACCAAAAAAAGGTGACTTTGGTGCATTTCGGGTTTATAAACCCGATTTACACCAAAAAGGGTGACTTTGGTGCAATTTGGGTTTATAAACCCGATTTGCAACAAAAAAGGTGACTTTGGTGCATTTCGGATAAATCCGATTTGCATCGAAAAATTAAAAACTAACTCCTAAAAAGACATTTTTTCAATCTTTTAGATTGACAAATTGAGACTCAAATTTAGACAATTTCTTGAGAGCCTGCCTAACTACACAGGAGGGGTTTTAACAAGCACCTCGACATGCGTTCTTAGAGGGTGTGGGCTAGGAAACTGAGTATGAATTCATATAAAAAGTCATGGTGGAAGGGATTGCTGCAAGTTGTTCGCACAAGGCATCGCTGATGACTTTTCCCCATGATATATGATGGGACTGCCTTATGAACATGACGAACTGGTACATCCAGCACTCAAAAACATTAGAATGCTCAAGACCCATTACCCTGCTGAGGAGAGTTATGATGTCTCCAATCTCCCATTTGAAGTCACAGCGGTACAACTTAGCCCACCTTGAGAAGGCGGTTCGTGGCTCATGAATCCACCTGTTAATATGACGTTTTCAATCCTTCTCCCTTTTCACATAGTACTCAACTGCACTATCTTTGGAGATTTCCATATAAACAGGTGCAGGAGGTATTCTGAAGACTTTCTCAATCGTGTCTGCATTAAGGCGGATTATTGCTTCGCCATCATTATTTTTAATGGTTCTTGTCTCCTTGTCAAAGTGATGGGCGCAAGCGAGAACAAATTCAGGTTCTAGGGCAGCCACTGGAAAAGAAGATGCGTGATGGATATGGCTGTCCAAGAGCCGTTGCATATTGCTATCTTGCGGATCCTCTACCCTCTTGACAAATTCCGACATGTCCACATGCCCTATCTCTGTATCTTTTATGCGATCCAAAGGAGAAGAGACTTGAGAAGGTGAAACCTCATTGTGGTACTTGTCATATTTATTATTCATCTTTTTTGGAATTGGAGATGATGGCAAATCTGACATTGAAAGATAACTTGGTATACTGCGATGAAGACTTAAAAGTGTTAAGGCAACATCATAATCAGCTGCAACTAACATTTTTCCTTCTTCAAATGGGAAGAATTCCAATCCTTGCACTTCACGATTTTGTGAGAGAAAGAGGGGAAATAAATGGGAAATGCCAGGAATCTTGACTTTGACCAATTTCGGATCTTGGGGAAAATTTTACAAGTATACAAGTTTGGGAAGAATGCACATGCAATCGGATTTTTAAAACTTGAATGCAAGTATACCTGTAAAATGGTAAATGGAGAAATGGGTGAAAAATGGGAAATAGACTTGCGGGAAATGACGTGAACGGAAAGTACAGATATAGGCGTTATGGATGGATAAAAATGGAAAGATTTTGGGGATGACTTTTTCATGAAAATGGGAAGAAATTTGAACATGCAATCCGGTTCTAAAAACCCGATTTTGGAAGGATGGGCATTTTTCATTTTTTGCAACTTGGAATTTCAACAAAAGATGGTTAAAATTTTAACCGTAAGGGAAGAACAATGATTTTCATCCAACTTGTAATTGAGATTTAAAATCTCAAATACAAGTAAAGAGGGAAAATGGGGAAGATCAATGCAATTCAAAAATTGCTTATCAAGGGGGAGAATCTCTCTCACAAAACCGACAAGAACAACATATTTACAAATTACAACTAGAAAGAAAAATAAGAAAACAAGAAAATAAGAAAATGAAACAAGAAAAGAAAAGAAATTATACCTTGTTTCAATCTGAAAATGCCTCTCCAAAAGATGATCGATCTTTGGAAGAAAGAAGAAAAGCTCTTAAATAGAGATAAACCACAATCAAAAACCCTAGCCACGTTTTTACCAAAACGCCATAAGCTGAAAAACGTGGCAGTAAATGCAAGTTTGAAGAGCCAAAATGCCAAAGAGGAATCACGCCTAAGAGTCCCAAAGCAAAACGCCTAAGGGAGAGATGAACACATGACATCAAAACCCTCCAAAACGCAGCCTTTGAAGGATCACGTGGGAAAAACGTGGCATCAAATGCATCTAAAATGGCACAAGAAGTGACTGAAACTTCTCCCAACTTCAACGCCTAGGTATGAAAGGCAAAAACGCCTTAGGAGTTTGCAGATTTGTGGAGTAAAAATTGCCCAAAATGTGGATTCAAGGAACCACGTGTTTGCTGATTTAGCTCAAAAAACCAGTATCAATAAACCCCAAATGGCATGAAATGTGTTTGTAAATGCATGAGAATAGGATGGAATCCTAAACGCCTTGCATCTCCAACAAATCTCCACAAAAATTGCTTTGAAATCTTCAACAATTTTTCTTGGCTGGTCGGATTTTTGAAAAAGATGAACAAGTTCGATTTTGCATGTATTGGAGAAAATCGGGTTTTTTAGATGAAATAGCAAGTTTAAAATTGCACTTTTCCATCAACAAGGCAAAATCGGGTATTTAAAATGCAATTACAAGTTTAAAATCCTCCAAAATGCACTTTATAGAGAAAATCGGGTTTTTTAGGCAAAATAGCAAGTTTTAAATGTCACTTTATTTCATTTCTAGGCAAAATCGGGTTTTGGAGAGAGATGTGCAAGTTACATTTTACTTGTAAAGGGAAAATAAAATCCCTACAACAAGTTTTAATAACTTGCACATATGTAGTAGAGGTTAAAAATCCCTATTACAAGCAAAAGACATTAAAGTAGGGGTTTTTCAAAAGAGTTACAAGTAAACTTGTAACTTATCCAAAAAAATCCCTATTTTAACTTAACTAACCAAAAAGCAACAAGGGGGAAATAAAAAACAAATTACAAGTTTTTATTTTTCAATAAAGTGCACTTGTAATTAGCCTAAAATTTCCCTACAAAGACCAAAACAAAGGAAATCATTAAAACTTGCAATTCAAAGAAAATTTCCCACCTGCAGTCAGGGAGAAAAAACCCGAAATTGAAGGAAAGACATAGCAAACGAACCCAAAATGCGACGAAATTCGAAACGCAGTTCGAGGATGGACTGAGGATTAAGCCAATCCAAGGATTGGGTGAAATTATGCCTCAAGAAGCGTGCCTTAGAGTAAAATTTTCATTTTTTGACAAAAATTCCATGTAATGGTCCCTCACAACACAAAGGATGACAGGTTGATCTTGCCAACCTTCCGCTTGATGTCATTGTTAGTGTCCATAATGGCCCCGACTTCTGCTGCTCGAGTATTTCATCCGGAGCTCCACATAATCCTTGAAGGATATGTCCCCCTCGAGATTTGGATCCCTCCAATCTTGGTTCAACTGTGCTTCCATCTCCTGAAAGGTGGGCTCTTGCTCCCTGCGTGGCGCTTTTGATGTCTGAGGAAAAGTCAGCATCAGCAGACGTGAATGTGAGCGTTGGACGTTTGACCTTCCTGTGACCGAATCATCGCCCTGCTCATTCTGTTCTCCATTTGTTTTTCCCAAGGCCAATTGTTGTAAGGTTTCCTCCATGATTTTTTTTGCGTTTCTCTCCTCTGGTTAGGGTGTCGTTGAGTTGAGCTTGGCTTTTGGTTAGCTCCCTTAATAGTGCCATGACTTCTCTTGCAGGATCTTGTGGTTCCCCCATTCGATCGGCCGAACGGTACCTCCTTCTGGTGTACACTTGCATCCACTACACGACAGGCTGGCAAGATCACAAGCTCTGATACCACTATAATGTTCCCTGACTGTACTGGCGAAGGGGGCAAAGGCGTACGGTGGTGTTGGAGCAGGGCCGTACAGTGTTTGAGCAAGGACCGTACGGTGGATGTGAGACTGGGCGTACGGTTGTCAAGAGGGCGGCCGTACGGTAGTGTCGAGAAGGCCGTACGGTGGTGCCGAGATAGGCCGTACGGTGATGCCAAGATAGACCGTACGGTGAAGGGGGGTACGATGGACTTCAAGCTGTGAAGGGGGGTAGTCTCCCGCGAGCTTATCGAGTGATAAATTTTGAATATTAGGAATCCTTTATGTATGTAAATCAGATTAACAAATATGCAACTGGAGAAGTAACAATGATGAGATTCTAGATTTGCCAGATCCGGAACAAGAACACATGACATAATAGGGTGAGGGGTGAATCTCACCGAAACTGCAAATACCAAATAGGGAGGGTCTTTCACCTTCGAAATGGTGGATACCAGAACTCCAACAGGAATTCGCACAAGAGAGAAAAATATCAAAATTCGCATACCTAAGACAAGGACTAACTCGGCCATATATATGGGCTCCGGGAACTTCCCGAAGGGTTACAAACGGGCCGACACGACCAACGGAGACATGTCTAAACTAATTAAATAAAAGGGCCCGAAAGATTGTTATTAAATTTGGGGCCTTACAATAAAGTAATTAAATTTATTATTTAATTACATCGGGGACATCACATGCAGATGTTGCTGTGGCATGAAATTTCTGAGTATTCCGTGGTAGTATCATTGTGTTGGAACACTGCCGAGTCTCCTTGTTCTGCTCTGTTACTTCAATCACTTCGATTGATGAGACACTGAGAGGGGGTGAAGGAATGATAGGTGGAGGAATGATAGTCTTCTGTTTCTTCTTCACCTCAATCTTTTTCCCTTTGGCCTTGACTTCTCTTGGCGTATTCTTCCTTCTCTTGGGAGCTTGACTCTCTTCGTCTGCATGAATCCTGACATCACTGATGGTCCTCTGATTGTCCTCGAAAGTAGACTCTTCCGGCTTCATCCTTTCATAAGTGAAGGGAACACCCATATCAACTAACTTATTCATCTGTATATCTACCCATTCACGGGAGAAACTCAAGACCTCTCTCATCAATATATTCAGGTCAATCTCTTCTGACTCTGACCAATTAGGCAATAGGATTGCCTTCTTCATTTCACTCTCATACTGTGGGTGCGTATGATCTTTGTTATCTAACACTTGATCAGGAATGAGGAAAAGTCCACACTTCCTTGTGAAATCCACTGACATTCTGGACCACATTCTTCTCTTCACTGCTTGCTCGTCCATTAGGTTGGCCCAATAATCTTCTATGTCAACTTTGTGAATGAACTTCTCTCCCCTGATCCTTCCAACTTTCTTGTCTGGATAGAATCTTTCTCTTTTCTTGTATGTAGCAAATCGATAGAATGCAAGCTCCTCACTCGCAGTATGCAAGCTCCTCACTCGCAGTGCTGGCGACTATGGCAGACTGGCAAACCTCTGATGTCTTCCCAACAGAAATAGGGAATGTCATGCCTGTCCTGTGCTTCTCTCTCTGAATGACATCGAACTCTAGAAGCTGTCTCACCACTTCCAACAAGATCATTCTGTCAGTCGGATACCTAGGAAGTCTGTAGGGTTTAGATTGAAACCCATGAATCCTAAGGTACGTGAAAGTGGGAAACTGAATATACCACAATCCATATTTTTCTATTAACTCTGTTGCCTCCTTGGACAATCTTCTATAGATTCCGCCTTGCAGCATCCGTGTGATGTACATAGTGAATGCATCATTCACTCTCTTATAGTCTTCAATTCTATACATGCTCAACTGGGGGTAGCATTCATGACTCTTGAATTGTCCTTGCCCATTCCCGACTTCACCTTTGCATATTAATCCTCTGTATGAAACAAACCGTGCAAGTAGGTATACCAGGTAAGAAGTCATGGTGAATGACTTGGACCGCTCTACATTCCTCAGCTGAAAGTCAAGATTGTCACTTATAATCTTAGACCAATTTACTAATGTTCCTCTAAGGCAATCCTGGATGAAGTAGAACATCCATCTATCGAATATTGTTCCCTGCGGGATCCCCATCACTTTGTTGAGTAGGAATATTATATCGCTATACTCCTCCTTGAAGTCTACGCACACGAGTGTCTTGGGAGCCTTGGAATGATGAGACCTAGGCTCAATCATCCACCCTTTGTTTATCAAATTCTTGCATACACCGATCTTCTTCGTGTATATTTCTTCATATTCATCCTTGGTCACATTCTTCATTTTCGTTCCGCATGGAATTCCGAACACCTCTGCAATAGCATCCTCAACAAGGTAGGCAATGACAACGCTCTTAGGAGTCTTGATCATTCGCGTGAGCAGATCATAACACCGTGCACACTCCAGGATAAGCTCATTGCACTGTATGGACTGTGGAAATCCAGCAGCATGAAAAATATCACTCTTCATAATGTTCGCATATGCTGGGGAAGGAACTTGATCTCCGACTCCGAACATCTGCTGTTGCATCTAGTCGAAGTCTAGGAAATGCATGTTTGTATCTGTGATCTCCTTCCATCGGGACAAAATCTTGAGCTCTGGATAGAATCCAGTCTCCAACATCTTCAATAGTTCTTTCCTTTCCTTATATCCTGACTTCGACATCGCACCTATACGAAGCTTGAAGTTAGACTTAGGAAAATAAATAATGCTCTTGATAAAATTCCTGACTTTCTAAAGATTTTAGCTAATTAGAGCATAAAGTCAGGAGAATAATCCATACACTTGGTAAATTTTAACAATTAGATTCAAAGTGTGACAACGCTAGGGCATGGAAACCCTCTATAAAAGTCATTAATACTTCCTTATGCTTAGAAAATATGCAAGCTAAAATGCAAAGGAGTATACCGGATCAACGATGACTAAGGAAAGGTGTGAAAGGTTGTGTTTTCACACAAAGTATGTCTGAAGACACCTTCCCCAGTCAACAATTCTAAAGATAACCTGAAAATCAGACTTTTAAAACATGTTGTAATCTTTAAAAAATGTGCATAAACTCGATAAAAATTAGTTTTAATGATGAAAACAATCATATTTAGGAATGTAAGTGTGGCTGGTAAAAAAATAAATTTCTGAGGACAAGTCTGAAAATTGATTACTTCAGACTTACCAGCACCTTGCAAAGTAGTTAAAAATCCCTGAAAATAATAGAAAATAGCTAAGGAATCAGCTCCAAGCAAAATCACCAAAGTGGTTAGGTGGCTGGAAATGAATTTTTTTGAGGACAGCTGCCTAACAATGGAGTTTTCAGACCTGCAACAGCGATAAAATGGTCTGAAAATGCACTAAAAAACTCCATAAAAGACCTCCAAATGCAAATCGCCTAAGTTGGAATTGGCTGGGCAAAGAAGATTGAAGTCTGAAAATTAATGTGCAGCAAACAATGGAGGTCAAATCTGAAGCAAACCTCAGATCTGAAGCGAATCAGCAAGCTGGGAATGATGGCAGCCACCAAGCATGCATGGAAAATCACCAAAATGTGGCACCAAACCTCTTCAAAACCAAAATCAAAACTTCTCCAACTATAGTGCCATTTTCAAAATTCTGAAAATGTCATCAATGGCAGCTCGGATCTGCAACAATGGAGGTTGGAATAGCAAGCAAAAAATGGAGGAGAAAATCGCCAACTTTCCTAACACAAAAATCGCCACCTTTCACCAAAATCGCCAAATTTGGAAAAAATCGCCAAACTTGGAAAATCACTAAAATCTAGAAATGGCCTTCAATGGCAGCAAGGGAATGGAACAACAAGCTGGAAAAAATGGAGGAGAAAAGAATCCTCAACCCAACACTTCACTTCAGCACTTTGCCAAAATTCGCGAATAAGGGAGAAAAATCGCCTTTCATGGAGACACCTGGCAGATTTAATAATAAAATGATGCTGGAAAACTCCTCTCTTATACTTGCTTTTACCTCACACTTTCACCACATAAGCAATGTGGGATAAAACACTTGCTTAAATACTTGTTTGGTAAAAAACTAACTTGCTTCTAGAAGGTTAAAGTATTAAATGCTTATTGCAAGTTAGTTACTTTTTGCTTTTAAAATTTTAAATAATCATTAATCATCATTTAAAAAACAATTAAAAATGGGGCTCACTTATTAAATATTTCGATTTAAGTCCAAATTGAGCCTCCAGGGGAAAATCGACTTAAGTTGGGATTAAAAAATCCCTTTAGAAAATCAATAAAGTGTCAAAAATTTCCCCATAAGGGAAAATCGATCCTAGCTTGGATAAAAATCCACGCTCAAATTTCATCAAAATGCACATAAAACACTCCAGGGGAAAATCGATGGCAGTCTGGACACAAAATCCACACTCCAAAGTCACTTTACTTGTAAAAAATACTCTGTGGTGGAAAATCGACCTCATTCTGGATGAAAATCCGAACTTAAAACTCATCAAAATGCTCTCAGTGGAAAATCGACTTGGGTATGGACTGAGAGTCTGCACAAAAATCCGCACTAACTTGTCATAAAACATCCTGGTGGAAAATCGACCCAGGCATGGAATCATTCTTAACGTTGTCCGCACTCCTGGTGGAAAATCGATGGCAGTCTGAAAAAATCCTGACACTTAGCCAAATTTTAGCACTCCTAGGGGAAAATCGACCCAGGTATGGATAAACAGTGGTGGAAAATCATAGCCAGTATGGATTTCAAGGGAAACCCATGTGTAGTGTGGATTTTGAGTGGGGGAAAATGGTGGGTAATCTAGAATATGAGGGGAAAAGCACCTCTAGCATGGAATTTGACCTTCTAAACCTTGGAATATGGATTTCCCTTAGGAATTTGACATTTTAACCACTCAAAATCACTAAGAAACTTCAAATTTAGATTGGACTTGGGTAAATTTTCCCAAAAGATGAGCAAAATGCTAGGAAAATATTGGGATAAAGTGCGAAATCAATTTAAATAATACCTTAGGAGCGAGAAAACAACTCCAAAAGGTCTGGGAATACCCTGACACTTTAAAATCACCGATGCGTTTGTTTAAAAACACGTTAACGCTCAAAAGGTCAACACTTAGACAAAACTTAGGATCATTAAAATATCAACGTTTGCAACTTGATCCTATAACCTCAAAAACCCTAAACGACACTAGGCATGATCAAAACTCTGAGACTCGGGCACGGGAAACGCAAAATTGCCCACTAAGTAGCTAAAACCCTAACCTAACAACGCAACAAGCTGGAAAAGAGGGGGTCCTCGTTAGCAATGGGGCGATGTGTGAAAAAGTCACAACAGGTTCTCCGTACACATGGGGTTTCTAGAACTGTCCTATTTTTAAGGGTTTTAAGGCTATCCGAGTGACTTGCAAACTTGGCCTTAGAAAGCTTCACCAATCAAAACCTCTGCACAAACTAGTCAGGGATTTTTAAAGGGCATTCAATGGGGTCTCCAAACATGTATCAACTTTTGCTCTACCAATCCATGTGTGCTCTAAAAACGCACATCTTCTGCTGTCCTAGTCTCACCAACTCCTAGCTGTGAGCCTAGGGTATCATTGTAAAACCACCAAAAAGGTCTGCAAAGCCAAAAAAATCTACACTAAATATATTTACAGACCCTAACCTAGCATTCCACTGGATTTCAACCGGTGCCATCAGTGGGTGCTTAGGTTAGAGCCATTTATTGCTTAAACCTTAGCCTACAAGGGTTTTGTACTTAGTTCACAGAGAATGGTTTGAATCTCTGCAACCAGACACAATCAAACCTTGAAATCTACCTTGATGGAAAGTAGATTCACCAGTCCTTCATGCCCTGCAGGTAGGTTCCCCTGACAAGTCCGTACTGGACCGTACAACACAACAAAAACAAGGAAAAACAGTGAAAGCGGTGTAAAAACAAGGTTTTCCTTACAAACAAAACTTGCTCTGCATTCCAAACTCTTCCAACCTGTACAATGATGTTGTCTTTTGGTTTTTAACATGTTTCAGTTGGTTAGAACCAACTTCTTCACTGCCAACAACATAAAGTGCAACTTTTTGCAATGTTGCAAATGTTGCTTAACATTTTACATCTTTTTGATCCTTAGGATGCAACCTTGCACTCAAGTGTACTCCAAGGCTCCAAAGGCCCTCTATGCATTCTAGGAGACCTAAAACAATGCATTACACCCTTATTACATGATGACTCTGTTTTTAGAGTAGTGCACCTGTGAACAACATCAACATTACATCTTTCTAGGATATCAACATCCTGAACACAACAAAAGCTTGGACAACTCAACCATGACTTCATTGAGTCCCAAATGGTTGGTCCACTTATTACAACTTGAAAGACAACATAAAAGACTTAAGAACAAACCAAAATTTGCATGGAGTGATAGGTGCCCTTCACCACCCCCACAATTAATGCCCCCTACGTCCCAACAAGGATCGACGACGTATTGGTGTCAATGGAGAAGCAGGTGAGGGGTCCAAACGGAGATCCCTACAGATCAAAGAACAAAACGAAGAGAGACGTCGGCTGCGAGAGATCGCCGAAGGGCGGGAGAGTTCGGAAAGGCGAAGCAAGAGTCAGAGTGTGAGTCGGAGCCGTAGTCGGGAGAGACAAAAACCGTGTACGTGGAATGTGTTGGTAGGGGTGTCTAGGACCCTGCCACTACCGGATGTAGCGGAGGACGATCTCGCCGACCAGGCCACTCACTCGACATCGAGTGAAGAATTCAGAACTCAGTCCGAGAGCAATTCGTTAGAGAACTCCGACCGCGACGAAAGGGTTGCATGGGCCCTGCAGGGTGACGTCGCTGAACTCTTTGTGAATAACCTGTACCGAAGGTTTGGTAGATGATAAAAGTTTAAAACAGATACCAACAGGACCCCAGGCACGCAACAAATTCAGACAGTTATAATAACGCCCAGGGAACAAAAAGTGACTAAGGGAAAAATCAGCGTGGAGGGCGAGGCAACCATAGCACCACCATGACAGCTACGAAGCCTGGCAGCAACAGCAAGAAGGTGAAGATCAAGCCAAAAATACAGAAGGACCCAGAAGAAATCACTGCAGAAAGTGTGGCTTTTGAAAGTGTGACCGACAGTGAATGCCGTACTTGGTGGGAGGAAAACCCTTCAGACCATGTGATAAAAGATTCTCTCCGGAAAGCACAGGTGGACCACGCCATCCAGATGCCGACGTTTAACATTAAGGATTTTGAACCTGTGCTTCATACTATGGTGTTCGGATACAACCGCCACGAGAGAGCCTCCATTATTCAGTTCCAGGCTGCACAATAAGGATTTCTTTCAAAGTTGAGGACTTCAAGAGGGTATTTGGTATACCCGATAAGGGAGCATCTGCAGCGAAACCGGCCAAGAAGCTCACAAGGGAGAAAAAGAAATGGTTGCTGGAGTTGGTGTGATGGGACAATTTGACGGAAGAACAGTGGAAGAGTGTTTGGTCTGCAAATAATAGTAGAGGACTGAAGCGTGCTTTCATTGCACCTGGGGAGTGGAGGATGTTGATGGATTTGGTGAAAAATAGACTCACATGGGCCAGCCGAGCATCTGACATAGCCATTTGGATGATAGGACTGATGAACGACATCAAGTGTGGTAAGGTCTATAATTGGGCGCAGCTCTTATCGGAGAGGATTCATGATTTCCTCAACCTAGAGCATAAAAAATTCTATATGTGCCACCATGCTATTAGTTTGTTTCTGGATGCAGTATGTACACAAGTACCCTCAGAAATGTGGGGTACTTTTGAGCCACGCAATAGGGTGGAACCCAACAAACCCTCCATGTACTATTATGTTCACCTGGACACCCTTGGAGATGCCATGCAACCAGCGAAGAGGAGGAGGAAGTCGGACGTAGTAGTAGAGGTGGAAGAAGATAGCGGCATGGAAGACTCAGATGAGGAAGCAGAGGACACAGAGGAACAGGAGAGTGGGGATGAGGGATTCCGCATGGCACCGCACAATGCCGGAGGAGAGGAAGAAGAAGAAGAAGAAGCGGAGTCACAACAACAAGAAGGGGAGGAGGAAGGAGAGCAGCCGGAGCATGGAGGGTTGCGAGTACGGTGGAGAAGCACTCGGGTGAAATTTACACCCCCCAAATTGTCTCCTTCCATGCACCTGGTACCCAAGGAAGCACTCACAATGGCTAGCTCGGTAGGCAACGTTAGACCAGTTTGAGTGCTGTTAAGGAAAGTTGATGAAGGGGCGCCTCTAGTACAAAGGTGGGTGTCCCTGCCTTAGATAGACCTGGTCGTACTAGAACCACAAGCCGTACCAGCAGCAGACCGTACTAGTGGACTAACAGACCGTACAAGTGGAGACTTAGGCGACATAGTAGTGGTGGACCGTACGGTGGCAGGGATGGAGGTGCAGCATGCCAGGGAAGCTGACACCGTGTAGAATGATGAGAGCCAGGAGGCAGGTACTAGTACGACATGTACTAGTACGGAGGAGGTGACTGTAGTAGTTGAGGGCAATACGACACCCCCCAGAGGGAATGAGTCAGTGGACGTATTGATGGTAGACACGGAAGGAGGGGATGGCCAAGAGGAGTTGGCGGTGTTGGGTGCACTAGTTGACGATGATATAGATGCATCCTTGGACGGGTGGCTCGAGTAGTTTGCACTTGCACCTCACCTTCCCACTTCGCCTTGACCACACGACATGGCAGTTGGCCAAGGCGAGACACAACACAGGGCTGCTCCTATCATAGATCAGGTTCAGGATGAGATGATGTCCGCAGAGGAGCAGGACATGGAGACTGGGGGAAGTAGACATTACCAGAAAATCATTGATGTAGAGGATAGCGGGTCTGGAGGACCACTTGCAGGTCTACACATCACACTGCTAGACCCTAGAGATCCAGTAGGCTCCCTCCAGCGGTTCCTTGGGGAGTTACAGGGGATATTGGACATAGCCCGAGGTATGGCACAGTTGGCTGGACAGATGGATGCCGGCAACTCAGCTGACGCTGAGAAGCTCTCGCACTTCATGGCTTCGGGGTGTGAGGAGGAGTTTGCATGCCACTTCGAGCAGCAGGGGTGGCCCGACAGTGGTACGCTGAAGATAGCGTAGGAGTGGAAGCACATGCGACTGGTGGAGGGAGTTGGCACCTTGGGAGCTACCTTGCGCAATATGGAGGGGTTGTTCCGAGATGTCTACTTGCAGATGAGACGAAGTAAGATGGAGCAACAGGAACAACAATTGTACGTCGAGAGATTGGAGAAGGAGGTGGAATAGCGTGAGCAGTTGGCCACGGTGAAGAAGAACTTGAGGGTTGAGTTGGAGGAGAAGGTGGCCACTTATGACGCCCGTTGCAGCAGGCAGGAGGTGGAGTCGAAGGCACTTGCAGCAAAGGTGGCTGACTTGACTCTGCAAGTGGAGTAGAAGGACAAGAAATTATTGGAGGCTGCACACATGGTTAAGAAGGCACGCGAGCGACAGCTGACTGCTGAGAAGAACCTCTGGCTCCACACGAGACGACAACCTTCTTCTTCGGCCATGACAGGGACGCCTCCTCCCTCTCATAAGTCTTAGTGTCTTTTGTTTTGTAGTTCCAGCTCCTGTTTGTTCTAGTCATCTGGAAGACGACTACTTTTTGGGGGGGCTGATGGTAGGGGCTAATAACACTTGTTAGTTTATAGTTGCTTGGGGTGTTTATGTTTTGTTATGTATGGGTTGCCGAGAGGTTCCCGTGGGGTAGTTGGTAGTTGATAGGTAGTTGACGGTTGGCAGCCTGGCCAACCGTCGGGTCTATATAGTGTATGGATGGAACCTCGGCAAGATAGCATTGTATTGGCATATTTGGAATGAAATAAAGCCATAATTCTGCCATATTTGTGTTTCCTGTAATTGTTATTTATGCTTTAATATACATGAATGTTCCTGTTACATATGTTGTTGGTACGTGTTGAATACTTCTGTTTATCCGTGAGTTTACCAACCTCACTGTAGGGACTAAACACAAATCGCAAAACAAGACACAAAATCCTCAACATGATCACTGTCCAAGAAAGAGGATTAGGATTCACCTTGGTAAGTAAACTAATGACAAAACGAATCATAACGAAGGGGCACGAATGAGTTACTAATTGCAAAGGGTGCAATGGTGAGATACGACTTCTCATGCCAAGCCTTATCAAGAGATATTTAAAGACCATTGTCAGATCTTCCAAAGGCATCGATTAAGAATTACCATTTTATTTATTTATTCCTAGCAGATTGCTCAGGCAGTCAAAGTGGGTGATTCCACCAATCAACAAGATCTTTCGTGCATGTTAAGAAGGAATCAATAGGCAGAGACAACATCCACACTAGTTGCAAGAACCAATCAAGTAAGATCTGAAACAGCGATAGCCTATTATGGGCAATCATTAGATTATCGCCATTACAAGTCTTGTATCAAACAAGCGATCAGATCAGGTTGGTCAACAATAGTAAAACTTGCATATGCTTTAAAGAATATATTGGGAACATTATATGCTATCAGACAGTAGCAAATACCATGTGCATATACATAAAGTAATATCAGGAACAACAGTTGATATATATATACTTCAGATTAGAATAGTTAAGATTGCGTTCATAATAAGAAGATATCAGAGATAGCAAATTGTGTATATACTTGATCAATATACTTATATCGAATAATCCATTCCCCTGTTCTTACATATTGAAAGACATCTAGATCAATTGAATAAGGTCTCTTATCAGATATTCATATCGATCTTATTGTCCAAGGCATTTGGATATAAGTATAATCATTGCAGACCAAAGATAATTTCCGTCATTTGTTACAATTGCATTAGTAACAAGGAAGTAGATAATTGCAATAAGTGTATTATTATTATCCAAATTCATTTAGAATATAAGTTTTAATAGAAGAAGTGTCTTGCAATTGAAATCATAAGAAATCAATCTTAGATCCTAAAAGATTACATAAGGGGACATTACATTGTTCAATGCCAAAATGGGCTAATGAAATACACTGAGTCTAATAGTCAACCAACCATGACCTATCAGCAGGATATGCATATGAATTGGTGGCAAACCATCCAGCTTTACACAATAAAATGCATACAAATATATTACTCTGGCAGTACTACCATGCAGGGCTTACAAAATGGGCATGGAATGTATTATAATAGGGCTTAAAAATGGAGTATACTGCTGAAACTAAGCTGATTTATTATTCTGATTGGAAGTATGAACTGCTACAAGTACAAGGATCAACTTAGTATACTTAGTTAGCATAGACGACAAGTTGTTCACAAATCATAGACAGAAAACACATTGACATACACATGGCCAAGCTATGTAGGTTGCCCAAGCTTAGATACAGTATGGTAAACTGCCTCTATGATTGATAAACGCTTTAAATCAGGTCCAAGCAGCATATAAACACTCAGAAAACTAGCACAAAGATGCTCAACACTGTTGGTGTTGGAAATAAGCCACATCCGGACTGACGATGGATTGGTCCAAGAGGGGCCAGTAGCTCAGTGGTAGAGCACTCCAGCAGTGTATGGAAGGTCATGTCTCAACATGGTATCAGAGCCAGGTCCAGGCTAGGAGCCCCAAGCACACGAGAGGTGTGGCTTAAGGGGGGGTGTTGGTGTTGGAAATAAGCCACACCCAGACCGATGATGGACTGGTCCAAGAGGGGCCAGTAGCTCAGTGGTAGAGCACTCCAGCAGCGTATGGAAGGTCCTAGGTTCGAGTCCTAGCTGGTCCATGTCTCAACAAACACACACGCCGACAAGTATGAACTGATGTACTTCCCAAAATCATGAATAAACCGGAACCCAACACATGAAACAAATTGATATTAGAATGAAATAGAAATCAGACTGATTGCAGGTCTGAAACAGAGATTAATGTTGCTGGTACAACAGGTACAAATTCCATATAAACTCATCAAAATCACCAATGTTCACCTTTTTATGGATTGGCATCATAAAATAACCCTTAGGCACCACCAAACAAAATAGAACGAGCTCCTAAAATGGAGCACTTCACACCCCATGTTCCCATGCCCTCATCTTCATCGTATGATCCACAAATCTCAAAGATCCTCCAAACATACGGAAAAAACTTAGCTTGCATCACAGATGTGATCTTAGGGTGAAATCACCATTAGCCCTCTTTGAGGATTTTTGTCTTAAAAACTGGTATTCCAAGATGGTTTCCATCCCCAAGAAATATGAAGAACTCATTTTCTTGCTCAGAGCAAATGAAAATGGAAAATAACTGGTAACCCTTCTTCTAAAGACCAAACCTCCTTTTATAATATTTTCCTTGGTTTTTTTGAAAAAGTGTGTTTTTTGCTTTTTTATTGTTTTTTTTGAAAAAGTGCCTTTTTGCTTTTTCCTTAATAAAATAATATAAAGTGTTCTTACGACTACTTTATATCACCTTGAGCCTAGTGACACTTCATCTGCACACTTTCGACACCTTTTTAAATAATTAAATTTAAGTTGTCAATTAAAATATCGAAAAGTAACTTTTTGACTACTTAATTATTTAAATTATTTTCCTTTTCTGAATGCCAATGAGCTTATGTGTAATGTCCCACCTACTTTGCCACTTGAATTTTTTTTAACTTTGTTTCACCCACTCAGCTATATTTGTATTTTGTCAAACAGTTGTCATGCATTCACTGGTGAAGACATTAACCTTGATGCTCCTAAAAACTCTGTTGCCGTTGGTTTAAACGTTTGTTTTTGGACTTGCAATAGTGTTCAGATTTGCAATTTTTTTTGGAATTTAAACTGTGGATAATACATTTAAAGATTCAACAATATTTTAAGCGATCACATTTCAACATAATGCAGATTCAGAATAGAACTTAAACAAATGATCTCTGACCTTGTATTTGTCAAATACAGTCTTAAGATACAAGAAAATTTGATAATGATTTGCAGCAACAGCAATCTTCTATTATTTCAACAGCCTTCGATACACTGCAGATTAGTGCCAAGGGTAGATTTCAAAGCATCCACCAAAGCCAAGAACATAATGCAGCTGCCAAATAAGAAAACTCCAGCCCCTAGTTGGAAGACCTGTGGGACTTGCCACGGACTTGCCAAGACTCGCGAGTCTATTGGTGGGCCGAGTCGACTCGCCAAGGACTTTGAGCCGAGTCCAGATGAGTCCTGGCACAAGACTCACGAGTCTGTGCCAAGCACTCACACGAGTCCTAAGTCGGACTAAGTCAGGACTCGCGAGTTCCGACTTAAAGACTCACAACCCACATAAAGATGCCCAGCCACGTTAAAAAGTGGTTTTTATTTTTATTTTTCACTACTAGCTTAAGGCATAAAAGATTCAGCTATATGAGGAGAGAAAAGAGGAAGATGTAGTCTTCTCTTTAGTTTGTTCATTGTTGTTTTTCACATTTTGACATATCATTATATGTAATTTTGTAAACATTTATAAACTTATGCTGCTATTATACATTTTAAAGTTTGAAACTATGAGTATGAATGATGAAATTTCAAGTATTGAGTGTTTGGAGATCATATGACGTGTAATGTTTCAATTATGGCTCTTATGTTCTCTAAATACATTATTTTCTTTTTGTTTTTTGGTGTAAAACTAAGGTTTTGTTTTGCCGAGTCCTTTCCCGAGTTTTTTCCGTGTCCGAGTCCAAGTCCAATTTTTTGGGCTGCCGAGTCTGACTCTTCCAACTTTGCTCCAGCCAATAAGAGTCCATGTCTAACACAACAACTAGTGCCAAGGATGCTAGTTTTTCATGGCTGGCAAGAGAATGCTTGACACCAAAAACCAAGGATAATGCAGCCTCACACCAAATAAGGAGTTAAACTATGCCATGGGTAAGGGATGATATTCACGCCAAGGGTCTAATTATAGACAACCCTGCCAAGTACCATGCTCCAATAATGAGGAAAGTTCCTTAAATGCTAGGTAAGCGTTAAGTAGCCTCACGCCAGGAATACCAATGGCTTAAGATGGAATAATAACCAACCCCTACAATTCTTGCAACCCCACGCCAAGGCAAGAGAAAATCCCACATCCATAGATAGGAATAATTTCATGCCAAAAACTGATTGTAATCCCACACGAAGCAATGAATAAACCATGCCAAGATGAAAGCGCCAAACCTCCAAGAAAAAACTATGCCAAGTAGATGAAGCATGACTGCACACCAAAGTGAAAGATATTAATTGAAGCTGCTCCAAATACTCTTTGAAAACCCATGCCTAGAAGGATAGTGATTTTCCATGCCAAGAAACATCTCCAAGCCTCATGCCATTAATAAATTCCAAACAAACACCATATCTCATGCATGGGAATAGAGATTAATCCATGCCAACCAATTAAATAAAACCCTTGCCAGGAAATGATATTAAACCCACTCCAAAAAATGGATATCAGTGATGCCTCAGGAAACCTCCAAAAACTCCACACTAGAATCTCTCTTGCAATCTTGACAATGAAAGAAACCACACAAGAAATCTCAAATCTTAATTGTATTGTGAAATGCTTGCAAGATATCTCCAAGACACCAGCCATAGTAGATCTCTCACTACTGTAGCCAGTCTTCTTCAAGAGGGATTTTGTTCTTAGGAAGGCTAAGTTGAATCAACTCCAGAAACTATGCAAGGCTTTCTTCTTATAAAAAAAATATCAGAAATAATTATCTTCACCGTAACCAAAATAATTCTATAAGGTTGAGTTATGTTCTTCAGTTAAGTTTTTTATTCTATGATGCTTGCTGTAGCTTTCCAGTTGAATGGTACAGCTGATTTGAGTTGTTTCTCATTGTAACACTGTCATCTAGCTGTTTTTTTGTTGCCAGCTGTTCTTCAGTTAAGTTTTTTATTCTATGATGCTTGCTGTAGCTTTCCAGTTGAATGGTACAGCTGATTTGAGTTGTTTCTCATTGTAACACTGTCATCCAGCTGTTTTTTTGTTGCCAGCTGAAGTCCTTCAGCTGGTTATTGTTTTGCTAGATACACTGAAATGTTCTGCTAGTTGTAATATTCTAGAGGAAAGCTACAGCTGATTGTAGCTGGTCTTGTTTCTAACTATGAACTCTCATGTATTTTTATCTCTTCTTCTTCCAATAAAAAAAGAAAATCTTTGCACTTTTTAAAATTTCACTTATCAAATAATAATAAAACGTTATTTTCCCTCCACTTTATTTCACTTAAATGTTGAAGTCACTTTATAAAGTCTTTAAGTGAAATAATAGAATAATATTTCCCAGCCTTAGGAAGTTCACCCAGTCCTAAAACTGAAGACTCTGAACTATGAAGCTGAGGAAAGGTTGAGATTGAGACCAGTTACCTAAAATAACATTTACTAAAAATAGTAGTATGCTAATTATAGCCAAAACTATCCAAACCTTGAAACTGAAGATATTGCATGTTGAAGCTTAGAAGAAATCGAATCTATGACCAGCTGCCAAAAATACCAGCTACTATAAATAGTAACTGCTAAAAATAGTAAGTTAGTGCAAACTCCCAACTAACCAATCAACATCTAAATTGACACTTACTAAAAATAGTAAGTCCCAGACAAGTTATCTAAAATCACTCCAGGAAGTGTTGTTCATCTACATTAATCTGTTTGAACACACTGACAACATTAAACTACTCTTCTGATCTTGTTGACACCAACCCAAAAAGCCAACACCGGTTGCACTATAAGAGAACTTGAAAATGGGGACATTAGAGTCTGCCCTTTCCAAAGATTCCTTGTCCTCAAGCAATGCCAAAGCAACCCTGCGATCATCAGACTGATCCAAACTATAACCAAGAATGATCCTAGGGTCCCAAGTCATCCTAGGAGATTTGTAATACCATCTATTGAAAACACTATCTTGCAAGGCACCAAAACGAGTGACCTCCTGAAAACCTCTTGTAAGAAGAGCAATCGCATATTGCACCAACTCTGTCAACTCCTTAGGAAACTACTCTCTGAAAGAACTAAATTGGAACACTATACGAGTAAACTCTAGTAAGCCAACATTGGCTTCTTCATCCTCAACTGCTGAACTGGAAACCCAAGTGATCCGATGGCTCCAAATCATTCTCAGAAAGGAACCAACATGAAACATCTCCTATTGTGGCATCCTAGTAAAATTCATAACTGCAATCCCAATAACTAAGATGATCTTGGGCAACTGAAAGAAATATCCACTTAACCCAAAACCATATTCTGGAGTATATCTCCTGATGAGGTCCCAAACAAGAAACGGATCTATCACTATCAAGGGATTAGTAAGGAAGATGTTAGCATAACCAACCCTAAAATCAGCTAACCAAGTAGTGCCTCTGTGGTGAACAACTGGAATCATATCAACGACACTTAATCTCCAAGTGTCAAGGGAAGAAAATCGAGTATGCCAAGAAACCCAACTCGTTGCAATCAACCAATCATCATCTAGAAGCATGCATACTAACACTATGAAGTGACTGCAGTGACCCAAACTCTCCCAAGTGGAAGTGGAGAATAAGTAAACTATACCTAGAGGATCTCCCACAACTGGCTGCTTGAAGTATGCAAGTGCTCAAAATCAAATTGCCCCCAAAGATTGAGGTCAACAAAAACAATGTGAATAAGCTAGGACAGTAGTAAACAATTTGAAATCTCATTGGATACATAAGAGTCATGAATAAGGAAGTAGCTGAAAAGTCATCCCCTATGATCAAATTATCTCTACCAATCAGCTTCGACCATAAAGTACTCAGCTACTGGTTTGAAGAATACATCCAACACATCTGTCTGCCAAGAACTGAATGATGAACCAAAGCATGTGGAAGCTCTTTGTCCTGAGCCAACACTAAAAGTAGAACCAAAACTCAAGACGAAAACGCATGCAAGAATGAAGCAACTCAAAGTGAATACCAACAAGGAAATATTTCTCAGTCGAAATCATTATTTTGCATACCCAAGTTACCTTTCAATTCCTTTTGTAATTAGGAATGATGATGCCTCCTAGTGTCATCTCACTCCAAATACAATCTGCATCCATCTCTTCCTTTTCACATTTCATTTCCGGTGGTCTCCCAGGAGGGTAACTAATCACCCTATAAGGTGAACATAGATCAACAATAGTTTCAAAATTATACTCCAACGTAAATCTTGAATCTTCTCCTGGATCCCACACCTTGCTATTTTCACCAAGTGCAGTGCTAGAACTAAGTGATGTTCTATCATCCAACTCAAAAAGTGGATTGTCATATGTCTCCTCAACACCCATCTCAAACAATGGGTTATCAACGTAGACCACAAATTGATTATGCAAAGAAAGTGAACTGTTGCTATGAAAATACCAAAATCAGAACTATCATACCTATCATCAATGACTCCATAGCTGTCACAAATCTCCTATGCATCTCCAGTATCATTTCTAGTAGTAAACTATGGATCCAAATCATCAAAGTCACTAAACTTCTGCTCAAAGTCAGCCCCATGCAAAGATAAATCAGATTTTGTTTCAAAATCTTCATCAGAAGGAAATTCATCCCATGAAGAATCCTTATCATACTTGGATCCAAGTGTCAAAGAGCCGATCACTCTATTCAGAAGAAATGTACTCCCCAAGTTCCTCATGAGTCAAGACAGTATCTCCATCCAAATGATTTGTTATGAACTTCTCTTCATTCTCCTGCTCCATGATTTGTTTGGACTCCTCTTTTTTCTTCAACAATGACTTCATTTTTTTTTGTCCACAAATAGGAATAATTTCACGCCAAGAATTTAGTATAATCCCACACCAAGTAGTGAATAAACTATGCTAAGATGAAAGCGCCAAACCTCCAAGAAACAAACTACGCCAAGCAAATGACGTATGACTCCATGCCAAAGCTAAAGATATTGATTGAAGCTGCTCCAAATACTCTCTGAAACTCATGCCTAGAAGGATAATGATTTTTCATGCCAAGAAACATCTCCAAGCCTCACACCATTAATAAAATCAGAACAAACACCACATCTCACATCTGGGAATAGAGATTAATCCATGCCAAACAATTTAATAAAACCCTTGCTAAGAAATGATATTAAACCCATGCTAGAAAATGAGTATCAATGATGCCTCAAGAAACCTCCAAAAACTACACACCAAAATCTCTCTTGTAATCTTGACACTGAAAGGAATCACACAAGAAATCTCAAATCTTAATTGCACTGTGAAATACTCATAAGATATCTCCATGGCACTAGCCAAAGTAGATTGTTGGTGGCAGTTTTGTTGATAAGAATAAATAATGTTTTGTTTAATAAATGGCAATGTAATGGTTTGTAGAAGGTCGAATACCTGTACAAACATCTGTTTCATGACAGTTTTCTTTGATTCCGACCATAGTGGAGTATTGGTGGCCTTATTCAAAACCCTTCTCTCCTTTGCTATCGCTTGTTCAACATCAGCCTTAGCTTCCCGAAGTCTTTCCTTCTCCATATGAGGGTCGAGATTACTGTCTTCTTAGTTTGGAGTCTGGCAATCGCCAGTACTTCCTCGTCTAGCTCCTTTACGTCCAGCCTATTCACCCCTTTCTGTTTCAGGTAATTGGCGTCTTCATGGAATTTGTGTCCACACCATTTACATAGCAACCCCACATTTTTACCTTGGCCACTCTGGCAATACCGCATGAAGTGACCCCATTCATTGCAACTCCGACACTGGATCATGGGTCTACCTAATCCTTGAGAGTTGGTCTGCTGTGATGTGGCTCTTTCTAGGCGGTACCATGATGGTGAAGGTGAACTCCTATAGCAGGAGTAAATAGCTACTCACCCTCCTTTGGATGATTGGTTTGTTCACTAGGCACATTAGCGCCTTGTGGTCTACGTAGAAGGTGAACGGTGTCGCCAGTAGGTAGTGCTGAAACTTCTGCTCAGAGTAAACCGTGTCCAATGCCTCCCTCTCCGTTGTGCTATAGTTTCGTTTGGCCTTAGGGAGTAGGCGGCTGGCAAAAAATATGGGGTGATCTAGCCCTTTCGCGCTTGCTTGTGCCAGTGTGGCATTGATGGTGTAGTTAGAAGCATCTACATGTATGTGAAACTCCTTGTCCTAGTCGAGGTACGCCAAGATAGGTGCACTTACCAACCTGGACTTAAGTTCCCTGAATGCCTCCTCTTGCTCTTCTCCCCACATGAACAGTTCACCCTTCCTTGTCAATGTGTCCAATGGATATGAAATCTGGGCGAAGCTCTTAATGAACCTTTGGTAATAGCCCATGTGTTCGAGGAAGGATTTCACTCCTGTCACATCCTCTGAACTCTCCATCTTAATGATGACCCTTACCTTGTTAGGGTCTTTTTGATGTGTTTTTTATGACATCATACAACACAGAATAAAATACTAAGTATTCAATCCTCTTTTGAACAAAGACCTCTTAGATGTTAAACAATGTGATCAAATGAGACGACTCCAAGGTTTCGATAGTCAAGTCTTGACCTTGTACATGGATAGACTCAGGGATTGTGATGTGATTTGCTGGAATCACAAGGGGGACTTATGTTGAACTTGAATGTTTGAATGCTACTAGAATATGGAAATTTACTTGACTTTAAAACAGAAGGCAAAAGAGATAGGGTGTAGGGAGTCTAATCTAATTCCTAGAATGTAAGAGACTATGAATGTGTTGGTAAACAGATTTGCCCCTTTTTGAAATCTTAACAATTATCTTCCTTAAGCAAAATATGACTCTGTTTCACCCTTTTAAAAGGAAACAAACTACCAAGAGTTGGATGAATTAATAAAAATTCAACCTCTGCATTAGAGGGCAGCTCCTCGTATGATTTGCAATGAATTTATTATACAAATGATATGCTAATACTTTTTACCAGAAAGCATTGAAAGGCTTCAACATTCATTCATCAACACAAATAAACGCCTTCAAAACTGTAAACATACGAAATTTTCTGAAAGAATATTCAAAGGGAGTTCACAGACTCTGATTTACAAACATACTCGCTGAATAAATTCAAAACAAAACAGAGGCTCAACAAATACTGATGGCTGACCGATACTCTCTCATGCCTCACAGGGCAAGGGGGATCAAGCAAATCAATACAATGCGAGTCTTCCAATAACTAATAATAACCATGAACTGAGGAAAAATACGGAGATAATTGATCACAAAATTACAATCATGACCATAACAACTTTCTCAAGAAAGAGTACGAATCTCTAAACACACAGATTCAAAGATTGCGTAATACAATATTTCATTGATAATTAGTCATTGTATTTTCCAAACAATTCATATGAGAAATCAAAATATTATCCGCTGCTCCCAAAAATCACAGTTTTCGGAACCCCTACAAAGACAATCTTTTCAGCTTAAATAGCCACCAGGCCCATGGTTTTTACATAATCAAATTACATTTACTTTCATCCAAGTGAAAGAAACCGTTTGAAAAAAAATAAAAGAAAACTAAATTAACAGCCACTAGGAGGCTGACATTTCATCTTCGGATCAGCTAGGCTTCCATCGTGGCAGAGGAGGTTACAGATTTGTCCTGCTTTGCTGCAGAACCACGCCACTCCAGGTGTACTGTCGAGAAGTTCAGGATAACTTGGAAATAAGGCAGACCAATGTGTAGGATTCTTTGCTTCCACACTTCTTTTTCCATGTTTACCTGTGCAACTTTCGCCTTATGAACCTCTAAATGGTCTGAGTAGACAATGAGCATCGATTCAATCCTTGCCACCTTTGAAAAGTCATCCGTGGTCAAGGATTTTGTCGTCTGAATGAACTGGATCCTCTCTTGAAAAATCTTGGTCATGTCTGCAGCCTCTTCAATTGTCTTGGCACCCTCCTTCATGAGCTGAATATCGATACACTTGAGGTCTTTCTGCATCGTATCGATCAAGTCGATCAATCCTTTGAGCAACTTAGTGGATTCTTCATGACCTTGCTTGATGATCGAATTGCGCCATTCCACATTTTTCTTTGACACGTATAACACATTATCATCCAAGTTCTCCATTGGTTTTTCAGCCAGGAATTTCATCGCTCCATATTTCTGAACATCGTTCATCTGTGCAAGGAATGCTACCCACTTAATCCTTTCTTTCTCCCAGGCGACCGTTTCCAATTCTAGCTCCTTGCTCACGGTTTCAGCATCTTTATAAACTTTTACCAGATTAATAATATAATTTGATCCCTGTTGTATAATAAGGTCCAACCATTTATTGAACATCTCTGTCACTACCCTGTTCCTTTGAACCGAACCTAGCATTTTTTGGTTGGCTAGAGATTTAGGGTCGAATGACACCAGTATTTGTGACAATGGTTGGGGGTCTGGATTGTGGATGGCATTGATGTATTTAGCCATTTGGGTAACAACTTGCTTCAGTTCTCTTTTGTCCTTCTCATCTTTCCACGTTCTTGAATTATCCTCTTCGTGGAGGATTATAAATGCCTAACATCTACAGCCCTTGAAGCAACCCCCAAATCTATCTTTTCCATAGTAAAATCCTCCTCCGTAGCCTTGTCTGCATCTCTTCCTGGAATTGGTTTGGCCACTTCGGCCGTCCAGTGACCTGTTGTTTCATCTACATCAAGCATTGCTTGTGTTTTGAGTTTCTTTGGCTTCGACGCCTTCCCCAAACATCTGCTAACCATGTCCTCCATTGGGATTGTAACTGGCACTACACTCCGTTTTTTCCCAATAGCAGCTTCCAACCATCTTGGTGTGTTTGCAAGTTCCTTAGGTGGTGGAGTTGTCTGTGCGTCTGGTGAAGTGACAATTACCAAGGTGTTCATGGGATCTTGTCGAATTTCCTCTTCCTTATTTGTGTCCATTTCCTGCATCTGGGGCTCATCTTGATCCTGTGAATCCATTGTTTGTTCAAGCTCTTCACTGGGTCCAAGTCTACGACAACTCGTTTTAGGATGGGCTTCCTACTCTTCTTTTTACTCTTGGACCGAGTTACTCGAGCAACTGTGAGACCAGCTGGCGACCTCTTTGACCTCCTAGGTTGAATTTTCTCTACAACGGGCCTTGAAACACCTGCAACATCAGCAATTTCGTTAGTGGAAGAAATAGGAGATTGAATCACAATGTGTGAATCAATTCTTGGTTCATGTGAGGACATGTGAAGTCCCTCCTTAAACTTCTGGTTCCTCAACCATCTCTCTGTTCTCCTCACAACATTGAATGTTCTAGTTTGGATACTATCATCTTCCTTTTTGTTCCAGTCAATTTCTGGAATCGGTTTTCCTTTAACCTCGGTATCAAACTCAGGATCCAAAACATCCCCCTCTATATCTTCTGATACGCCGGATATATTAATTGGAAGCCTCATGGTAGTTATCTGCTGGAAAGTGAATTTGGACCACAGTCTCTTTCTTACTTCATACTCATCACTGCAGTTCTCCCAATAATCCTCTATCTGAGTTTCATGACAAAAATGACTATCTACATTTAGGTTCTCCATTGCATAACCCTTGCTATCAAACTTTCGCCTTGCCACATATGGCTGTAGGTTCATCTTTTTGAACTCTAGTTCCAGGTTCAAAGCGTCCGATACAGACTTACAACTATAATATTCGAGTTCAACTGGGAATACAACTCCAGACTCGCCCTTCGCTCCTAATCTTTTATCAATGTGGGCCAACTGCCTGCTCACCTCTATAAGCACGTAGCTGTCAAAAGCGTACCTGAGCAGCTTGAATGGTTGGCCCTCAAAGCCACCTACCCGTATGTAAGTAAACCGGGAAAATTGAATAAAGAAACTTCCATATATACTCACAAATTCCATAGCTTCAACAGACATCCTCCTGTTTGCATCACCCTGGAGCTCAAAGGCAAGTCTTCCTGCGAAGACTCCATTCCACCTGTCAATCTGCTCGACATGTCTCTGTTGTTGTAACAGGGGGTAATAATTGTATACCCTCATTCCATCAATCCAAGGTTCATTAGGCAGTCCAGGCCAATCCCTTGTGCAAGCTAAAATGTAGAAAAGATAGGAATACATAAAACCCTAACATCTCCACAAAATTGCTCAATCCTTCGTGAAGTCTCTCTGCGATTACTTGAGACCAATCTAGATATCTGTCATCGGATAGAACCACTTGGATGAAAAAGTACATCCAATCCTCCCAGTAGAAGGAATGTGAGTTCCCCTTTACTCTGTTCAAAAGAATAACAATATCCCGCACCTCTGTGATGAAGTGCTCTCTGGTCAAGGGCTTGGGTAACCGTGATCCTCCTTTATGAATCCTCAAGAGCCAATTCCTAGCAATTACGCTCCTGTACTTGCTCTTCTTTTTTGAGAAATAGGCATATGAATTCCCAATACTCCAGTCCTCATATTCATCTTTGTGCGGAATACCCATTGCCGCCATTACCGTTTCTCTATTCATACTGACTAGCACCTCACCATCGCTAGTTCTGATACATCTGTTCTCAGAGTCATATCTATTCATGCAAGCCATCACTAAATCCGAACACGGTGCAACAAGCGGGAACGCAGCAGCTTCCACAAGACCACTTTTAACTATTTTCTCCATTAATGAACCGGTCTGAGGGTTCTTAGTTCTTTCTAGGAAATCCCCTAAATCTACATGAACCAAGGAGGTGTCTTCTACTTCTGGCAAAATACTCACTAGACACGAGGTCCGGCCAAGCTTTGGGAGCATTGGTCTCATACTGCCTATCTATACTTTTAACCAAGAAATTCTAAAAACAAGGCAGTATCCTACCCCAACAATTTAGAGATTTTCCCTTTTCTATACTGATAAATCGTCAGAACTTAAGGAAACACAACTTAGGAGGAATCAACTGAACTTACCCGTTACCATCATGAAAATTGGAAATTCCTCAGGAGAACAGAGCTGGTTTTACCTTCGGCGCCTCCAATTTGCTCAAGTATGGCAGCTGCAACCTTCTCAAATATGGAAATAAATTCCACACATTTCCTTCAATCAGACGGGAAAATATCTATAAAGCCACACACACGTTTCATCATGATTTACCCAAGCGTGCGAAGCAACGGTGAAATGACAAATCTGACACCTTCTTAATTATCTTTCACTTCCGCACAAGTAGCTTGATGCACTCATGATTACTTTCCATATCTAGAATTTTAAACTGCTGAAAAGGGAATATTCCTTCTTGTCGCGCCGCTTTCATTTTCATCCAAAAAGCCTTATTAGTTTTGAAATGAACCCATGAACCTTGAACCAGCTGAACCTTTTGACAAAAAGTTCAACGGTTCAATTTCATTTAAGAGATATAACAGTGAGCGAGTGGCACACAACAACACCGGGAACGAGCAACAATAAGGACTATTAAACATGAACCTTGAACCTTTTGAACTGCTTGAGATTTGGTTCAAGGTTCAAGGCCGCATATCAACTTAAAACATATGGACCCACGCTCGTTAAATAACGATACATTGTCGCGACTCACAAAAGGCATTTTGAACCTTGAACCTTATGAACCACTTGAAATTTGGTTCAACGGGTTCAAAACTTCAAAGACCACAAACAAAAGCGCACTTGTTCACATGACAACAAAGACCACAAATGACTTTTTTTTTATTTTAAAATCGTGCTTTGAACCTTGAACCATTTGAACTTTTTAGAAAGAGTTCAACGGTTCAAGTACGAGGGAAAACAAATGACCCGACGAAAGTAAAGGCACAAAAGGCAAACCGCGAGTATGAATACTTAAAAGAGAAAAATTGCGGGGGGACTAACAGAATGATTTAGTGAAACTCTACTAGACTTTGCTTTGCCATGCAAAGAACAACTTCACAAAGCTAGTGCGATCGTCTAAGGTAATCTTATGATGTTCAAATCACCACCAACAACAAAGACACCATCAAGAGCATGCATATCAGTGGGTAAGTAGCAATTGAAGTTGAGTTTGTATAAAGAGTTCATTTGACCATGCAAAGTATTTAACAATCAGCAAAATACAAATAGTATGAACATGCAAATTTCACCAATAATCATCCACAATAGCTTCCATCCATCTAATCAACATCATCTAACATCATGATACAACGAGAAACCATGCAATATGTAGAAGAAACAACACATTCCACCATAAATTCAATGAAAGGATGTTTATTTACAAGCTTGGCAACAATTTTTGCCTTCTCCTACTCTACTCCTAACTGCTAACTGCTTGCTACTTACTATTCTCTACTAACTATTAACCTTTACAAATGAGGAGAGCAAGTCTTAGATAGTGCTCTCAATACAATTGAATGGCCAGGATCAAATCCACATCAATGGCCAAGATTGAAAGATAGAAGCCCTAATTAGGGTTTTTTACACCCATTACATAGCATTTAATGCTTGACCAATGATAAAATTATAATTTATAGGACATGTCCTTCTTTGAATGCTGACTGATGCATGATGAGGTTAGGTACATCGAACTTTGTGCCTCCGCATGTGGTAGTTATCTTCCTTGTTGGATGAGTCAAGTGCATTGAACTTGGACGCCTTGACTTGGAATGATGTGATTGGGCTGGAGATGACTAGGCACCACCTCAGCTAGATCTTCTTGTAACTCATCACAAGTTGGAGGTGATTGAGGCATATCACTTGATGCTCAACATTTCCAAGCTCAATGATAAATGAGTTAAAGGTAGGAGATATTCCCAAATTGCCTCATCTTCTAGCTTTGATTAACTATTTTGGAACTAACTTTTGCCTTGATTGCATTTGCATTCTCTTTCTCGTGTGTGGAAACTCCTTCCCTATGATGTCTAGAACTTTTTCTTGCTAATATTGCTCTCTATTTTGAATTTTCTATCTTAGTCATGATTGCTTATCGTGACAAGTATTCTTGTATTTCCAAAGGAAATTCAAGAGAGTCATTAGTTCCTTCCTTGATGTTGATCTCCATGCTTACCCTATTGGAGCGTTTCTTGTCTCCTCTCATGTCATGAAGTTCCTTGCTTGAAGTGCTGCAGAGCTTGTCATTCTTAATGCTGATCCTTCCGTTGCATTGATAAGCTCTATGTGTTTGATTCCTTGAGCCTTGAATGTCTTGATCCCTCCTTGTTGTAATGTTTTCTCTCCATCATTCCACGTGCTTGCTTCTTGCATCATACCTTGATGTGCTCACAGCCAGCTCCTTCTCTTGATCACCTGCAACAACAAACAAGATAGCATCAAACACAACAACTTTCACACATTTTCCTAGCTTTCTAATCGGATATGCCTTCTTAATGGAGTGAAATGATTTTCTGATTCCCGATCTTATCTCTGATTTGGTAATGCCTAAAGGTCTGATCTGATTTGTGTTTCTGATTGTTTACAGGTTTGAGAGGGTTTGTGAGATACTTCAGGACTGACTTTCCTTATGTTTTAGGTCTGATCTCTGATTTGCCAGGGAAGTCCTCTTCATGATGGCCGGGCTTTTTGGGAGGTCAGGCATGTGGTCAGGAATTTAGGATGATGAGGAATGTGCCGAGCTTTTAAGGCGTGACGAATGTTGTCAAGGAATGGTCAGAGATCTTAGGGAGCAAGGAAAGTGCTGTGAATTAGAAAGGGTAAGGAATGTGGCAGGTCAATTCATTAAGGCAAATTCATCCTTGTTGGGGCATTAAGATAGCATCATTTTCATTCATAGTGCACCTGCTAAGCCAGGGATTTTAGGGAGCAAGGAATGTCTTGAAGATATGGTCGTGGATTTTGAGAGATGAGGAACATGCCTAAGGAATGATCAGGGATTTGAGCATGCCAAGAAGGTTGGACCTTTTGGTGGATGAGTAAGGTGATTGGGTATTTAGAGGTGTAAGGCATGCACATCTTTCATTGTAAGGCATGTGCATCTTTCATTGTTTCTCTCCTTCAACATGGGGAGGTCCTCACCCAGCTTTCCTCAAAAACATTTCATTTTGATTCACCAAGGCAATCACATCTTAGTTTTAAAAAATTTCAGGTCACCTAAACCCTAATTAGGGTTTGACACAAATGAAACCCTATCTAGATAGACATCATCATGGAAACAACCAATGAGAAAATAGCATGTGTCGATACGAAAATCGAGGAAGCATCGTCCAATGAGAAACTGAACTGCCGAGCAGGATCATAACAAACTGCCTTCTAGAATCTTGTTTCCTTTCTCACGTTCCCTTCTGGCATATTCAATGAATCTGGTCACTATACCATCTATCTTTGTCATCAGGATCTCAAGCAGAGACTTCAGCTGTTCCTCCATGTGCATGACCTATTCGAAAGCTTTGACGATGGCATTATCCCATTCAAGTTTGAGTTCTTGAGTTTTGCTTGCTAAAACCACGAACTCAAGCATATCATTCAATTGTTCCCTGGTGATCATTCCACCAGTCCCATGGAAGATGACTCTTATTCTTTCTTTCAACTCTCTAGCTTCTATGATCATTCTTGGATCAATCTTTCTCTCTAAAAAAATCTGTGCTACTTCCACTATCTTATCATGAATTCGATGCATATCATCTTGAACTTGACTACATCCATTTCCAATCTCCTCAAAAATGTTTCTCTTTGTTCGAAGTAGACTGTTCCATTGTAGAAAGCTAGGTGTAGATCCCTCTCTTGCTATCTTCTCTCTTGACAAAACTTCTCGGGATGTTTTCCTTATTACTTGAAGCACTGGAATGATGACATCTCTAGCATGAGCAAATGCTTCAAAGGCTTCTATGAGGACATGAGTTCTCACAAGGACCCTTATGATTGTATCGAGTGTTTTCATTATGCCCTTCGTGAACTTGGTAACTCTAGTATATGAATCCTCTATCCATGTGTCCATCAACTGTGCCGAATTCCTCATCTTCTCCATGTGATCAACTGACTCCGTTGGAAGCAAGGGTGGCGGTGTAGGTGCTGGGCTTTGATGTCTCAATGGTTGCTGAAATTGCTGGACATAATTTCTCCATGCACTTATCTCCTTTTCTAATTTTCTATTCTTTTCTATTTTGGCTCTCAACATATCATTAATTGCCTTCAATGAATCAGTTGCATCACCTATAGCTTGCTTGGAGGTGAGTGGACCCAAATCAATAGTCTCCATATCATACTCATTTGCTGTGATCTCTCCTTCATACTTCTCAACCCTTGGTGTGGCTATTTGCAACTTCTTTGATCCCGAATCATCTCTAATCAGCTTGGACATTTTCGTAGCTTTCCTCTTCTCGGTGACCTCTTGAGTTTGTCTTAGAAGATTTGCTATATCATATGTTTGCTCTTCCTCAACTACTATCACTTCTTGAGCTAGTCTTTCTTTTAGCCATTCCGGAATAGAAGATCTTCCTTCTTGAATTTGTGCTTCTTCATGCATTTGTTGATCTCTAGGTGGTGAGGTAGTCTCATCATTAGCCTCTTCTTCGCCTCCTTCGATTTCTTGAATGAGATGGGTGAGATCTTCTTGTCCTTGAGACGATTTCTCCTTGCCTTTATCGCTGTGAACTGTAGATTTTGCTGATTCATTAGCTCCTTGACTCAACTCTCTATCTATCCTTTGTTCATTGTGCCTTTCATCCAGGTTTGGTTCTTCTTCAGGCTTGGAGGAAGGATGACTTGTATTTGATTTATGCTTCTTCCTTGAGGGCTCCTTTTCTCCACGATCTTCCTTTCTCTTAGATCATCTTGAGTGAGATGGTTGAGGAGCACTCCCACTTGCGCTTGCTTCATTTTCTTCATCCACTCTTTCTTCTGAGTGGAATGTCAGTGCTATATTCTATTCTTTCAACTTCTGGTTCTGTATGTCTATCCATATGCGGGTGTATTTTAAAACTGGCTTCATCAATTCTTTCAAGTCATCAACCTCTATATCGACCCACTTGATTTTAATCTCTGTCTTCTTTGGCGTAGGCTGCTTGGAGATATTTGCCACTATCTTGAACTTTGTAATAACCCACCATAATTGATTCAACAAAAATTGAGTATTCTTTTTTTTTTTGTGTTTAATTCAATCATTATGTTTTATTCAATTGCATACTTTGGGCATCCATCCATTAGGATTAGGCATTCATCCATCCGGGATGAGCATCTAACCATACGGGTTAGGCAATTGTTCATACGGGACATAAGGTTCCATCTATCCAATACGGGATAGGCATCTACCCATACGGGGTAGGCATCTATCCAAATGGGATAGGCATCTACCCATACGGGGTAGGCATCTATCCAAACGGGATAGGAGATGCTCTGGCCAGAGACTTAGACTCATCGGGACCATTCGGGTTCTGAGCCACTCACTAAGTACTACACTCTTCTAACAGAAGTGCACCGAGATCGCCGTCCTTAGGAGTAATTAAATAATACAAGCTTGATTTCTGCCTCAGAATTTGGCTTAAAGCCTCGGGAAGTCAAGCGAATCCATACGGGATTCCTTCCGAGTATGCATTGAATTTCTTTTCCAATTTAATTATCTTATCTTTCAAATAGGATTCTTACTCAACCAAGCCTAGACCCCACCCACGAACGCTTGAGTACGAGGGACAACTCCGTCCCAAGACTGCCTACATACCCGCTTCGGCATGGGATCAAGGCGTAAAGTATGTAGTTCTATTTTCTATTCTATGGTTTGATGTAAATTGATTTGTGGGTATGCAACCTTTTATAGGGTCAATGTCCCAGACAGTTTCTTTGCGGTTGCTACCCACGATGGTAGCGCTTAAGCGAAGGCTCAAGATGGCCTATTGCTTGTGGCCTAAAATAACTAGATCCTAATTCTTATCATGAGCGTCACCCTTGACCAAATTGCAAATCACCAATATCTCTCCAAAGGAATCAATTTCATAAAATCATTTAACTTAACCATCCCTAAAAGGGGTTTACTATGGTTTATCTCAACGGATGTGAAAATCATTTAAAAGTTATCTTATTAGATTATCGATCCAAGGGGGATTACCCGCCCCTTGGATTTTAACTTCCAAGTGTCCCTTATTACTCCCCGACGATTTATAGGGACGATGCCACAGACGTCGTTGATGTAGCTTTATTAGGCGTTAAGTGCAGTAGTTCAACACGACGGCATTACCCGTAAGCGTGACCCAGAGGCACTGTATATACCGAACGCTACTTGGTTTTGGTTTTCCAACTTCCTTTATTTAGTTTTCTAACTATGAAACATCATGCTTGAAAATAATCATGAAATGAAAGCGTAAAATTTAATTAATTGAAATAACTACTTGGAGTATAAATTGCATAATAATGACCATCATGAAACTTGCATAATAGTAATTACATGTGTACTTGCATGAAAGACGCTTTTAAATGTAATTAATCCATAAGTAATTTGCATGCTATGAACCGTCAATAAATGTAATTAATCCATGAGTAATTTGCATGCTATAAGAATAGTGCATCTTGTATGATTTAGCAAATCCAGAAATAGCGATTAAATTTAAGCATTTGATTCAATCATATTAATGTAAATTAATCGCTAAAGGCCAGTTAAATGCTCCAATGGGTCTTTGAATGAATTGAATAACTCCTATTAAGAGAATATAATCTACAATTATAAAATTTACTAAGGATAAATTAATTATGAACTTGCTACACATTAATCCCCAAATTTTTCCTAAGTCGAAATTCAATATCTTAAAATTTACACTAAGGGAAAAATCAATATTTCCTAAATGTCATTATTAACAAAACTTAATTTTAAACTAAGTAATTAATAGTAATTAACTTAGATCTTTAACCCAAATTAAAAACTTCAAATTGCTTAATAAATAAAACTAACTATAACTAAATGGGCGATTTTTTTTTGAAAAAGTTAATAGGGCGTGGCGTGGGGACCACGGGTCCCATCACCCCTGCGGTCCTGCATGCGCAGGCCCGCAGGGTTGAGGGGACACCGCGGGCCCCTCCATTCCCCCTGCGGTTACAATAACGGTTGCCTTGCGTGCCATTTACCAGCCGTCCGAAATAATTTTTGGATGCCGCGCATTGCAATGTTTAGTAAATTTTGAAGTTTGAAATAAATTTTATGTTTTATATATATATATATATATGTGCATTTTTATATGCAAGAGGATTGCATTTTCCAGATTATTAAAATTACATAGAGAAGAGTAGATAACAGGTATGTGGAAAAAAAAGAATATTAATGTTAGAAAGAATACAAATTAAGTTCCAGGGACGAAAATACAATAGAGAAATAACCAGAGAAGGATTATTTATTCCTTTTGTTCTCTACACAGGGAGATTTATTCACAGAGAAGGGAGATTAATTTATCCATACACACAGAGAGATTTATTCACAGATAAGAAATATTAAATTTTTTTTTTTACAGAGAATTTAGATAACCAGAAAATGAGAAAATCACAGAGGAAATAATCACAGCGAAATCTCTTTAAAGGATGAGTTTCAGATTTCTAATCGATAACCAGAGAGATGAATCTAGAGAAAGGAAATAAAGATGGTTCTAATCTAGTTCTTCAGCAAGAATCGATCTAAATCTTAATAAGAAATTTTAACAATTTGATCTAATTCCTATCAAGAATTTGAAATATATGGATCTAACTTCTTAAACAAATGAATCTAATTCTTATAAAAAATTTGAAACTAATGGAGATCTAATTCTTATCAAGAATTTGAAACAAATGAATCTAATTCTTATCAAAAATTTGAAACTAATGGATCTAATTTCTTAAACCAATTAATCTACTTCTTATCAAAAATTTGAAACTAATGGATCTAATTTCTTAAACAAATTAATCTAATCTAATTTGCAGCAAGGATAAGATGCATGAAAAGCTAAATTGAAAGAACCTGGATGCTTGAAAATGGTGTAGAATCCCCTATGAATCTCCCTTGATCCTTCAACTTGAAAGAAGTCCTCCAAAGCAAAAATCTTAGCTATTCTCCAAAAATGAAATATGACTACAAAAGAAAAATTTACTTGAAGAATTTCTTTATGGAATAACCAACTCCCTTTTTTGAAAACTTGTATATCTTTTATAAGAAAAATCCCCAAATTCCACTACTTAAATTTTTAATTTAAAAAAAAAGAGATTCTCTCCCAATTTGGCCTTCATGCAAATTGATTAGACTTAGTGGGAGGAGTTACATGCAAGGTGGTGGAGAAGCCTCTAGAAGCTTCTTATTCTTCCTACAACATGTGCCATAATTTGGGTGAGGAAAATTAAATAAACAATTAAGAAAAAAAAGTATATTTTCCATGTGTGTGTGTGTTTTATTTATTTTTTATCCCTTTATAATATTCATTCAATAGTTTATCCAAAAGAAACATAATAGAGTTTGTATTTTAAATCCAAAGGTGATAAAGGAGGGTTGTGACAAACTTGATTGGCATCATGAAATAACTTGCATTTCTTGATGAAATCGAGAGATAGCCTAGAATACATCTTCTTCTTCACTTCCACATCATTTTGAACGTTCATCCAATAGTCTTCTAACTGCCACTGGTGTCCATATATCTTTCCCAGAACTGCCTTTACATTATCATATGGGTTGAAACAATCTCTAGGCGTGAATCACTTGAGTGAATGGAATGTTTCCATTTGTGCACCATGAGTAGGCATAGCAAACACAAAAGTTTGAGTTTGAGGATCTCTTTGAGGTGAGGTGTTAAGCAACACAAAGTAGAGATTGTGTATCACTTAACAAACTAAAAGATATTTATAGGAGCGTTTTAACCCCTATATATACAAGAAAGTGAGGCCTTAGGATCACGCTACCTACAATGATCTAGACTGTAGAAGAAATGCAACATATGAAACAAGAGAGAGAGAGAAATGTTGAATTGCGAGAAGCATCTGTTTGATGATTAGATGGAGATGCCTAGAGGAGCATTGAGGTACTTGATAGGGATGGTCAAGCACCTTCCACCTTCGCTAGTAAGGAAAATCAATGAGTTGGAGGTTATTTGTTAACTGCTGTGATGCACCTAAAAAATCGAGGAAATGATGGCCTTTAAATAATTGAATCGAGGGCCATACTAGGTGATAATTCTTGTGAGGTGAGACTCTTGTTGACTTCACTTGTCAAGCCATTGAGATCTTCAATGGGTGGCAGAAAATGACATTTGTTTAGAAGAGAATAAATCTCACACACATAGATGGTGGGAAAGAATAGAGTGGAAATATGGAGGCTATAGACCTAGGGTTCCTTTATGAGTTTTTGTGATGTCCCCTCCTTGATCATTATATATATATCCTAAATGAAGTAATTATTATTATTAATTAATATAATAATAACAACAAATTACTATTTGAATTTTATTTATTTATTGAATGTATTATTTAATTAATATCTATTAATATTTATTACTAATAATATTTCGGAAATATTCAAATAAAAATAAATTAATATTATATTATAAACATAATTTATATATTATAAATTATAATCATAATTTATTCTTAACCACAAACAAGTGCGACGTCCCTATCTAGATGCTAGAACTCTAGAGCCGAACAACTAAAGGAAAACTCCTTTATATATAATGTAAGGCATCAAGGAACTCATACAAAGACATATGAAGAACGAAACAATTACGATAGTCTAATTAAAGATGACTCTGTGGTTAATAAAGATTATAGATAGGAAGACACAAGTAAATATGGACAACAATACATGTTTATAGCCAATCCATGAGAATAGACGTACAAGTTTAATATTGACCAAATAGGCAAATAAGATATCACAATCATTCTCTTATATGCATCCTTCCAAAGGCTATCTATATCAATTTAATAGTCAACCAATTATTACGATACTAATATGTAGCATTGCTGAGACATGGAGCCTTGTATTATCAAGGAGGATGGAAGATACACCGTAAAGAATAAATAAACCAATTGAAGAACATTAATCGAGGAATGATAGTACGGAAGAAAGACCAAGGTCAATATCTTCAAAAGAAATAGAGAAAATAGAATCACATACGATGACATAGTTCCACGTAATCCCATCAGCAGGGTTGGACCAAAGACTATCGTGAATCGTGGTCATTAATAAGAATTTCTACTGGCAGATTAAAATATTAATTTAATAATTAATTACAGACTATGAATCGTGGGCATACAAACATGATTTGTCAAACCAATAAAAAAAGGCAAATACGACTTTTTGAAAAGTCATGATCCTTCACAAAAGATGCGATATATATATTTAAGTGGGTGGAGTATGAGGAAAGAAAGGGGGAAAGAGGTGCTTAATACGTATGCTTGATATATGATATTATGCAGAATTTAATAATAATATTTATGGGGGAAAGAGGTGCTTAATACGTATGCTTGATATATGATATTATGCAGAATTTAATAATAATATTTATGTAGACTGCAATACGTATGACAGTCATTTAATTTCCTTATTGTGGCAGACCAGATCTGACACATGTCAGGTCTGTCTGCTCTTACAGCCAGAATTATAATAACTAATGTTTTTAGGCAGTGGTGGTGTTAATAATTTATATAATAATTTATATATATATATATTCAAATCAGAATAAGGAGTAATATAAGTATTGTAAATATGGATATTGATAATAATAAATATTAATATCATAATTACTATTAATACAATACTTTTAGAGATTAGTAATAATTCATATAACTAGTAATTAATAAATACGTAAATGATGTATAAATGAATCAAAACAAGATTAATTGTTTAGTATGGTAGGTAATGTCACAGAGTGTATATATGTGTGTGGACATGTGTGCCACACACACATATATAAGTAATGAATATTTTAATATATATGTTAATGAATGGTTTTTATATGTTAATGAATACGTGTAAATATGTTAATAAATATGTGTGAATATATTAATGAATGTGTAAACATATGTTGATAAATATGTGTAAATATATGTTAATGAATACATATTAATGAATAGTTCGGAATATATGTTAATGAATAACTGTGAATATATGATAATGGATATTTTCGAATATATGTTGATGAATATTCCTGAAAACATGTTAATGAATAGTTTTCTGAATATATGTTATGGAATACATGTTAAGTTAGGAATGGAATGGAAAATGATAATGAATTGTAAAATGTAATGCAAAAGTGTGATTATATGATGGAGGCTTTAGGGAGGAAATTCCCTTAGCCTAATGGAGAGATTATGATAATCCCTGGTAGGCAGTATATACTGAATATCTATATGCATATATATGGCTTGGTTGACTAAGTTCATCCAAGAAGAGACGGATCTGGCCGGTCCCCTCTAATGGACTTGGATGATGAGATACATCATCCAAGGCAAGGAATTGACATATGGTCTTCCTTGGATGGCTTGGGTGTAAGAAATTACACCCAAGACAGGAATCAAATTAACCCTCGATTTCCTGGATGCCTTGGGTGTAAGAAGTTACATCCAAGACAGGAATCGAATTCACCTTCGATTTCCTGGATGGTTTGGGTGTAAGAAATTACATCCAAGACAGGAATCGAATTCACCTTCGATTTCCTGTATGGCTTGGAACCAAGATGGGTTCCAAGAAGGCGAGCTTCACAGCTGCCTAAGGACATATCTCCGTATGGCATTCGTATCCTTTTTATTAGATAAGAATTGTGATTAGTGTTAATTAAGCCTTTTAATGTTAAATTGCAAGTTAGATTAGTTATATATATATTTGTTGTATTCTAACAATCTGTTTTGCAGGACAGTGATCTCTAACTAGTAGGGACATTACAGTTTTCTGCTCATGTGTGCAAATTGGAGGAATGCTATGTCAGATGTACTCTAGTAGTGGGTCTATGAGATGGTAGGCCTACTAATGTGGCTAATTTGTGTCATCCAATATGAGATCAACAATAGGTGGGCTTTTGGTTTCAATGAGGCGCAAAATTTGTAAAAAGTTTGCACTTTTCGAGCCTTGTCGTTAGGGTCATACACTTTTGTGGATTGACAAAAGGCTAGATAGATTCTTAGATCTACTACTTTTGTAGTTGACCATGCAAAACTTGGAGTTTAAAGAGGGGAGATTTGCTGTGGATTTTTGTGGCAAATTTTGTGTGTTGAAAGCATAATAGCAATCCATTGCCAAAATGAAACTAAACTTTCATGAGTCCATACAAACTACAAACAATATTCACACTTTTAGACTTATGCAAACTATTTGATGAATTACTCATTAAGGAGAGTTGCAAATTATTAGTGGGAAAGGTTGCAAAACTTTTTCTCTCAACTAGGGTGGCCTCATACAAATGAAGTACAATAGGCTAAAGAAAACTTCAATCCCTTTATTTGGAGATTTTGGTGACTCTTTTGACTCCTTGAAAGCTGTGTAGAATTTTCCAAAGGCTTTGAGCCTTCTAACACAAATTTCACCCTTCCAATGATAATTAGTTGTAGTACAACTTTTTTAGATCGTGTACCTGGGATAGGATATTAGCATGAATTAACATTTGATCTTTGAACCAATTTATTTTTGTAATTCTTGAATCTTTCACCTCTTATATATCAAAATGATAAATTTATTATTTGCCTACAAATATTCATAAAATTGTACCTAGAATTTTGAAGCCGACAATGGTAAAAAATCCTTGTCTCAATCAGCACTCTGTGAACCCTGTATGAATTTGCCAAGGATTGATTAAGTGGGTTTTCATCCACAAAACCATTGTTCGCCTTAGGATTTTCGTCCTAGGTAGAATGGTTGAATAATAGCTCAGACTCCCACACAAGGCTTCTCCAAAATGAACAATCTAGAAGATGAAATGAGTTTGTACAATCCTCCTTTTAAAGATCTATTGGAACTGTACAAAAATTTAATTATTAAATCACTTTTAAAATAATAATTTCTTTTTTGTTCATAAAGTGACTTTATAATTTTTTATTTTATTTTATTTTTGGCCCCAAGTAAGTCATTTTATTAAAATAAAATATTCAACTTATAAATATAATTAATCAAATACAAGTTGCTTGAAAACATTAATTTAGACAACTTAATTTAATTAATCAAATTATTCTCTTTGAATGCCTAGACCAAAAATGGGGACATTACAGAATACTATGTCACTTTCTTTGATGGTTTTTCTTGAATTCTATGAGATTTTTGCATCAAGCAAAAGGATGAAGTCTTTTCCCCAAGTTTAAGGAACTCAAAGGAGACATTAAGAACCAATTTGATTGATGAATGTTTTTGTTCAAATTAAGTAGGCAAATATTTTAGCAAGAATTTGAAAAGTTTCTAATAGATTGTGTCATGTTCAAGTGAGTCTCCTTTAACAAGGGATGTTCAACAAGAGTCGTGATCTAGCTCCCTAGTCAAGCTAAAGGGGCAATGTTGGAGTTTGTAAACCTGTCTAAGGATGTTCTAATGAATTTTAGGTGAAATGCCTTATTTGGATTTGGCCTTGTTAGATATGTGCTAGGTTGACCTTTTTTGATATGTATATTGGATATGTATATGTACCATAGCTACAAGACTCATACTCTTCTTAGATTTGGTTAGTTGACTTTTGAATTTGTTAAAGACCATTTTACATGTTTTAGGTTTTAGTGTTTTGATTTCTTTCAATTTTTTTCTCATTTTCCACTTTATTGATTGTCATGGTTGAGTTTTGCATATGAGACTGCATGAGTTTGCCAGACTTGATGGGTTTGACTAGATTCGTTGAGTCCCCAGTTCTTGAGTCTCTGGGCCTTATTTCCACTAGTTCACCTTGGGATTATTGAGTTTGGGTGAGTCTTATAACTATGACTATATACACATCCGAACACATTGTTTTTGCACCAGGTTTTAATGAGTATTTGGTCTCATCGTTCCTAAGGGTGCATACTTAGTAATTTCTACCTACCATTCTCCAAGGATAAATAGGCAAGAAGAGGAGGTTCGAGAAGTGAAATAACTATTGCATACATTGCCACAAGATTGGGCATTGGCATGCTAATTGCTGGACATTTTATTCAGAACTTCACCCAAGGGATAAGAGCAAGTGACTATTGCATTCATTGCCACAAGAGTGGCCATTGGCATGGTAAGTGCTAGAGACTTCATCCACAACGTAAACTTCTGAAATAAAAATGATAGCTCAAGTTTGATTTCAAGTTACTTGTTTTAATGCAAAATCCCAAAGGATAAATTGTATAGTGTGCATACGTAGCAAGTTTGTTTGTTGTTTTAGCTTCCTTTGCAAATATGAAGAAAGGATTTCCTCATGCAGTGTTCCAGTTTGAGTTGTCTTGAAAAAGACAAATTAAAACGCTAATAAGAGATAATGTGAGAATGGTTTATGTATCTAAAGCCTTAAGGTCCTCTTAACTCCACTTATGTCTTTGAAATCCTTTAACACATTATGATTTCCTCTCTTTCATTGACAGGACATGCCTTACCAATCAGCACTTTCTTTGGTTCTCCAGGGTCACCAAGGTTATGCAGGTCAAATAGATGCCCATGGGACTTAGTTAAATCTGGCTTAGCTCCATGAACATCTATATCAAATATATGCAATAGAGAAATCATTCCTTTTGGAATGCTGTTAGTATGCAAATTAATTACATTGTCATCATCCAATTTATCTTCTTGTCTTCCTCAATTCTTTGCAACTCAAACACACAATAGTATAAAGAAGTTTGCATTTTCTTCTTTTTTGACCATACCTCAATGTCTAACAATGTAGGTTTTTGTTTTGAACCTTGTTTGATGTCCATGAAGTTTATATTTAATGAACTGTAATATTATTATGTCCATGGATTTTTATATTGAATTAACCGTAATGTAATTACAAACCTACTAACACCTCCATATTGCATATTTATAATAGTGGTCTAATAATTGATCACTGCAGTCTGTTTCATACTTGTATCATCTTTTTCTTGAAACTAAATAGTGGAAGGCTTGTTTGAAATTTGTGGCATAATTGTACTACTAAAACATATTTTTACTGAGGAAAAATATAGAGAACTGAAAAAGAAATGTCTATCCAATTTCTTATTAAACACCTACATTGACTATTATACTTTGTGTTTTGTTGTTTTCTGTTGCGACAGGTTTTGAGGCTCCAAATCTGAGGTAACAGCATGACCCTTGCTAGCTTTGAAATTACATTTGCCTGAAATTTTTAGTTGTCCGACTCTAGAATGGGATTCTATGCTTGACTAGCTTAGTGAAATCTCTGCTCTTTGACTTAGCTTGACCTCGGGACCTGAGAGGTTGTGTAAAAAAATGTAAGCACACATGGCTTGTTTAGATACTGCATTAAGGTTTATCATTCCAAGACAATACAGTGATGTCTCATTCAAGGCCTAATGAACTATTATTTTGTATTCACTTCTCTAAAACAGCTTCATTATAGACTACATCACTGTCTAGAGGGTTGCATTTACCATATTACCACAGCAACTTAAGTGCTTACCTTTTAATAAAGGAAATGGTCTAACAGATTAAACATTCGTAGATAGTTTATCTCAAGATTTTAAAATGCCATTGACATCATGAGATTGAGAATCAAACTACACACAATGATCTTTCTTTATTGGACTTTCACTTAATGCCTAAAATATGGACTCAAATGATATATTAAGATATTTTTATTCATAATTCAACCAATTGCCAAGATAATATATGAAGCATATTGCTTTTGGAGAGGAAGCATGTCATCCTTTCCTTAATATATTCATGCTTTTCGTGTAGCCCCTTTTGCCAATGTTAGAAGTCATCAAACACCTTTCCTCCAAGTCCACTATTTGCACCAATTGCAACCTTGGTGCATTTCTTTGTATATCAATATTTGAATAGGTGGCTTGGAAAACAATATTATTGTATAATCATAATTGGTGTGCACTTTTAACGAACAATTTTAGTGAAATTTATGTATCTTGTATGGCATCAAATACCTCAATGAACTCGTTTGTATTAATCAACTTTCTAAAATAATTCATTGATAAATTAAATCACTGTCAAGAGGCTTGCATTTACCATAACACCATGGCAATCTTAGCTACGTTACCGATAAATGAAATGATCTAAAAGATCAAACAATCCTAAAATAGCTTAATCCGAGATTTTAAAAGGCTACCAATCTTACGAGAATCGATGTACATATAGATGAATGCTCTCTGTGATATATATTACTTCATGTTTGTAATTAAGGCAAGTGATCTATTGAGATTTTATTCTTGATTGAAAGAGCATACATGAAACACATTGCTTTTGAAGAGGACTCACCTCATGCTTTCCTTTATATTCCCATTCTTTTTCTGTGGTTTCTTGTGCTCAAATCAGCAGTTAGTAAACTTTGTCTTCTTCCTAGATGATTTCTGCTTGAGAAATGCACTTGTTCCACTATTTCAAACCTTGGCACTTCTTTTTCTATAAGAAATTAGCATTATTGTGTAATTATTATCAAGCATGCACTTTCAATGAACTAGTCAAGACATGCATTTATCTTCGATAGGGTAAAAATTCATGGAGAACATTCGTGTGTGTGCTTTTAGAATAAATCCCAAAATACTAATTTATTCAACAATTCTATACCTTGCATTCTTATGCATTCATAGGGAGATTGAGCTATCACAAGTAGATGGATTTGTATCCTTCCTATGGCCAATGCAAAAAGCATATGGTGGAATTTAAGTCCATCTTGATAATTTTGAAATAGCTAGTTAAATAAACAAATCAAGATGAAGTTGTAAATAGACTTGCATATGATATTTCCTAAAAAATAGTCAAGAGGAAGTTAAAGATGGTGAATGGTAGCTCATGGAATTGAAAATAATAAGATAGTCTTCCTTGATTACTTGGAGTGGTTGTTAGTTTCACTAAAATTTAAATTAGTGTCTATGGATTGGATATTGTAGCTAAAGCCTTAGATAGTATTTCGCATCTTTTCTAGATAAATGAGTATGTTGTATAGGAGGCCTTGTTGGACATCTATATTGTTATTATCACTTTCTTCCCTTTTCTAGTTCACTTGTGTAGACTTAAGGATTTCCCTCATTTAAATTTTGAATTCCAATCGAGTCCCTTATCCAACATATGAACAATGTGCAAGTCATATCAGGTTCTTGCCATCAAACCATCATTTTTTATTCAAATTGAGAAGGAATAAGCAATCTATTATGAGTGGAGGCAAAAATATATTAATGAGAATGGTTGGTAAATAACCAACTAGGCTAGGGATACACAACCAACTAATTGTAAGATTCTATGATTGTTATTATTTATGTTAATACTTTTTGAAATATTTTTAACATATTACAATAATTTATTAGTATTATAGTAGATTTATGATGTAATATTATATGATTATAATATTTCAACAATCCCCACTCATTACATCATATGTTCTAGAGAACAAATCTAGAAAGTTTGAAAAGCACAAAACTTCATTTAGATATTTGTTAAAGATGTTAGCATATTGCTCTTGAGGGGAACAAAGGTGGAGTTAAATATTATATTGTTGGACATGTTCATCGATATAATGGCACTAGACCTCAATGCATTTTGTTTGCTCATGGAAATAGGATTGTGAACAAGTTTCAACACACTCTGATCATCGCAAAACAAAGTTATAGGACATGTCTTAGGAACAATTGCCTATCAAATTGCGATATAACTATATCGCCTCATAAATAGTTCCAACTAAGATGCAATATTATGACTTTCTGGAAGAGTGAGCAATATTGGTTTTCTTTTTGGTCCCCCATGATATTAGAACGAATCCTAAAAAGTAGCCAAAGCTTGAAATAGGCTTCTATGATGTCCCCTTATGTATATTCTAAGGAATAATGTAATGTCCCTAGTGGGAAGTTGTCTATTCGAAGCTTAAGACCTGCAAACAAACGTTAGTGCTCCAACAAATATGAAAGATAAGTAAACATGTGTATTTAAATATGCTATTTATACTAGTAGTAAAGACATGTTATTCTATATGTTCAATAATTAAATGCTCATTGATTGAATGCTAACTACGAAAAATGGAAACATTCCTTAGGTTGATTTTTCCTTGATTGACCCAACCCTCTATTGAGAACTCTTTCTCAGTTAGGACAATCCAGGTAATATCCGCCTAAGGTCTCTATGGGATCTCTATTAATGAGTGAACTCATTAATGCTCTCAAAACTTGGCAGAGATCCCACCCCTGTCCAAGCTTCCCTATCTCTGACATATGCACAGGGTTAACCTCTACAATATAAATATTGCCTCTAAGAGATTCATTACGAATCTCTCTCTGGATCCCTGAATTGGAACCATGACATTCAAGGAATGCCCTTTAGCCTCTTTGAATTCTCTTAAGAGAACTCGATATTCCCGTTATATGTCTCTGCCGAGATCCTCCTTGGTCTCTCGGTACTCTATGGTATACTATTTCTGTAATAATTCCTTATTCTAAACTACCCCCCTGAAATTATCCTTTATTATTCTTAGAATGATTATATCTGCTTAATGCTATATGCAACTATAAGAACGTATGAGTAACAGTGATTCTGGAGATTGCGTACCCCTTGTTATACTCTGGCGTTTACACCCGGCGTGTCTTCTTCTGCAGTTTATGGGAGACGCAAGGCATAGGCGTGACCACACACTCCTTGCTTGTCCACTTGTATGCAGGCTGCGCGGTTTACATGGAGTTTCTTCTCCCGATACCCCTGGCTAACGGTGATGACCTCCTCTGCTATGTGCGCTTCTCCACATTCCTTTCTCCTGCATGCAGCAACGACGACGTTACTGGTCTGCCTGTGTGCGAAGATACACGCAAACTCTGAGCTGTGCGTGATTGCGTCGCCGGTGGTATTCCCTGGTTTCTCCAACTCGCTTTCCCGCACTTCCCTCCTTCTCCCCCTCGTCCGTGTTTGCTCGACGCTTATATGTTTGCATTATTGGTCGTGACTTTTGAAAGTCACGTTTGGGATTTTTTAATTGTTATATTAAGCCATATTTACTTAAATCATACATTTGGATCATTTAATGTCTTTGCTATTTTATTAGTTAATCTTTTTCATTTTATTATTGGGTATGCTTAATTAAGAGAATCATGATTTTTAATAATAATTATTATTTACCCATATTTTATGATTAATGATCTATTATTTATTATCCACTTGATGTATAAGAATGATTATTATTTATCAAGCAATTTATGATTAATATATAATATTCATTATTTACTAGATTGTATAAAAATGATTTTATTATTTATCATTTATTATTTTACACATATTAATTAATATATAACATTTATTACTTGATTTATAATAATAATACTTTATTATCTATCATTTATTAATATTTAATAATAATTCATGATTAATGATTTATTATTTTATTTGTCAATGAACAATGTGTCTTTGATAATTTAAGTTCCCGGGTATATTTATTAATCGGGGGTTATTGCAAATAAGGGAACAATTAACTAAAAAATCAATTGCAAGAGACTTTTTCCTTATCAAAACACAAAATCCTTATGAATCTTATAATGTTGACAATAAATATCACTTAATAGAATGACAATTTATAATATGCTATAAATATATATCGCTTCTGAAACATACAATCAATATATGATAATTCAAGTATTATAAAATCTGCAAATTGTAACTCTAACTGATTGGATGAAGTATTTGTGCTGTCTCTAATATAGCTTTGGAAATTATGCAATGGCAAACTGATCCAATCGGCAAATATGGAGTGATCTTTGTGCTTCCTAATATTTCGATATAAGATATGCTATGAACCTCCTTATTGATGATAGCAATGATGCAAAATTGTTGTGTTTGATTTGGTCTTTTAGAAATATGCAAGATACTGGTGTTGTTCTTGATTTCTCCCTTGAATATATGCAACTTGGTTTGATGCCAAAAGGTTGATGCTCAATTGAGCAGATCCAATAATGGATATAAATAGAAATAAAAGACAAAATTCGATGATCATTGGAATGGTATTGTTATTTCTTTAATATGCATCAAGGGAATGTGAAGGCGAATGGTTGCAACTTTTTGTCATCCTTAACAAATCACACCCATTGACAAATGATTATTTAGCCTTTGCTGATCACACCTTTCCTTCTTAACTAATCGCTCCATTAGTTAAGCTTTATTTATAATTTAGTCATCATTTCCTTGAGTGGCGATACGTTGAGTTTGCTTGTCGAGTGTTATTTTATGCTTCTTGACCAACTTCCATGGACATACTACTAATGACATGCGTTGGTCTCAACCTTCGATATAAAGGGCTTGTTGATAAACCCACAAGATGGAAGCACCGATATAATATTTGATCCTTCTTATCAGCGATATGAATCCTCGATTTTATATATTACTCTTTGGAAGCATTGATAAGGATCTATGCTTGCTCGATCGAATCTGGAATTACGTAACATGATATTTGATGTTGTTACTTGATACATCGTTTTATAGAACTTAATAGATGAGGATTTTTGCTTGTTAATATCAATAAGGATTTGTCTTCATAAATAGTCAATGGATATATGCTATGATATAAGTTCCCATGTGACAATCATGTCTTCCTTATGCATCATACTTCATATTATCTGGATGATAAAGGATGTCACTTTATGGACATGCTTGATATCATGTGAGCTCAATGTCTATATCATCATTTGGTGTTATGTTGATGAAGATAATCGATAGCTGTCACCCTTGGTCATGTCACTTGATCTTGATCCATCTTGACCCATCTTAATATTGCTTCCTTTGGTGTGCTACCTGATGCTAGATAGGAAAATTGTGAAGTCTTATTAATAAGACAATTTTTCTCCATAAGGTCTTCCTGCTTCAGTCTTTATTGGTGTAATATGCAAAGCTACCTACTTGAACTTCTTAAATACTATGTAGAAATTGTTATTTTCTAACAACTAACTAGTTGAAGGTGCTTCAAGGCTTATTATTATTAGGTTAGAGATGGGGATATCAGAGTCTCCCCTTCTTGGAGATGCTTGCTCACAAGCATTTTAAAATCGTGATTCCTAGATCCCAAACTTGGTAGCACCATCTATGCAAAACATAGTCTTGATGAATAGTCTTCTGAAAATTGTAAAGGGGTGGAATATTCCCATGCTGCACACGCTCTTTAGAAGTTTGTCTTCCCAAAGCCTCAAGTCTTAACACTATAAGAGCAATTTTACTATACTTTTCATAGGTCATCTTGATTCCAGGATTCCTAGTTTTGTGTTCATCGTTAATTTTATATGAATCAAACATAGCTTCTTCATTCCATTCAGAAAGTGGGTTATCATAAGTTTTATCCATTTCAACTTTAAACAAGGGATTATTAGCATGCCAAAACTTATCCTTGTTCACTATCTTTGGTATCTCATCTCTCAAAACCTTCAATGTCACATTTCTTTGCTCATCTTCCTCAAGGTGATTAGATTGGACACACAATGTAACTTCTGATTCAGTGTTATTAGAAATGTTATCCTTCTCATCCTCGATCATTGGTTTGTTAGGGACTTCCATGTGCTCTTCAAGAGGTGAAAGGGAATCTTGGGTGACATCCTCATTGCTAAGTAGTCCCACAAAGTCTGAATTATGATCCTTAGATTCTATTACTTCCATGTCATCCTCAATGCATGATCCTTGAGATGGTGTAAGACTAATCTCACAATCCTTATGAATGCATGTGCTTCCTTTAGTTGTGATAGAAGAGAAACATGAAGAATCAATTGCAAACTATTTCTTCCTTTTGTATGCTTGCTTCTTGTACTGTTTGATGAGTTTTTATTGCATTCATCTTTTTTAATGCTTCATAGTTGGTAGTTGTCAAACCCTTTACACTTTCTTCCTTAGGTGCAACAACCTTCAAGGCTTCTAATGACATTTGTTGTGAGGAGTGTATGTGTGAAACTCTTGATGCAATGTTTGAATCACAAACATTCATCCTTTGCTCATTTAAGTGTTCATGCTTTCCACTTCTTCTCCTTGGGTCAAGGTGATGAGCTCTATCTCTTTTAGGCAATTACTTCATGCTTAGATCTATGTAGTCGCTTAGAGGCATATCATTTTGTAATCCTTTATTAATCTAATCTTGTCAAAATTGATCTTGTAGATCAATCGTGGGTTTATGACATTCTCAATGTTCTTCTTTAGATGGGGATGTTGGTATTATTGACCTCGGACTTGTTGTAGACATATGTCTAGTTGGATTTCGATTGTTGATGTATTGATCTCCATTTCCTATATTGCCTCCTTTCTTGCCATTACGGTTGTTATTATTGTTTACTTGTGTTAGCATGTCCAACAATTTAGCCAGTCTCTCTTGAGTGTTTCCTTGTTCTGCCATGAGTTGATTTATTTTATCTTTGAGTTTGTACCAAATTTTAAATTGTCCTCATTTTCTTCTCATCTAAAATGTTTACCCACAATCTAGCAGGTTCATTAACTTTGATACCACTTGTAATGCCCCTTATGTATATTCTAAGGATTAAGGGAACAGTTAACTTAAAATCAATTGTAAGAGATTTCTTCCTTATCAAAACACAAAATCCTTATGAATCTTATAATGCTGATAAGAAATATCACTTAATAGAATGACAATTTATGATCTGCTATAAAAATATATCAATTCTGAAACATACAATCAATATATGATAATTCAAGTATTATAAAATTTGCAAATTTTGACTCTAACTGATTGGATGAAGTATTTGTGTTGTCTCTGATATAGCTTTGGAAATTATGCAATGGCAAACTGACCCAATCTGCAATTATGGAGTGATCTCTGCTCTTCTTGATATATCGATATAAGATATGCTATAAACCTCCTCCTTATCGATGATAGCAATGATGCTATATTGTTGTGTCTGATTTGGTCTTTAGAGATATGCAAGATAGTGGTGTTGTTCCTGATTTCTCTATTGAATATATGCAACCTGGTTTGATGCCAAAAGGCTAATGCTCAATCGAGCAGATCGATGATCATTGGAATGGTATTGTTGTTTCTTTAATATGCTTCAAGGGGATATGAAGGCGAATGCTTGCAACTTTTCATCATCCTTAGCAAATCGCACCCATTTACAAATGATTATTTATCCTTTGTTGATCGCACATTTCCTTCTTAACTAATCGCTGCATTAATTAATCTTTATTTATAATTTAATCATCATTTCCTTGCGTGGCAATACTTTGACTTTGCTTGCTGAGTGTTATTACATGTTTGTTGGCCGACATCCATAAACAGACTACTGATGACGTGTTGGGTGATCCTACAATACAAGGTTACACTTTTTGGTACATCCTGATTTTGACTGAAATCATACATTTTTTAGAAAATATAATGATTTAAGCCTTGAGAGGTCCCATTTGAAGTAACTAATTTAAGAGAGTTAGATCAAAGCCTCTTAGATCAAAAACCCTTGGATAGAACCTCTCTACTCTTAAATCATACCTGCAGTGTAGTTTCCTTCGTACCTATCAAAATGCTAATAAAAAACCACTTTTACAATAGCTTTTTAAGGTTCAAATGAATTCATTTAAAAGTTTTTCTTTTTGAAGTATGTAAGTCCTTATTATAAGCTTGCCAAATAGTATAACTTTTAATATATTTAATTTCATTAATATATTTATGTTTTATTTCTTATGAATATAGGTTTTTCATCAAACATTAAGGATTGTGTTTCACACATGGTAAATTTAAAAAATAGAGAATACGAATTGTAAAAAATATCTTTTCCCTAGGTATTGATATCTTCATTTCAACACAAAGAAGTTAATTCAAATGCCTACAAAAAAAGTTATGCATTACAGAATACACCTCTGTCCAAATTATAATATGAATATTAACATGGCATATATCTAACTCTAACATCATAACAGAGTCCCATAAAGATAATCCATCATAAAATGTAGCATCATCAAAACCACATAAAACCAAGAAGTCACCATTAGTCCATCCGAACATAATAACTGTCTAGACATGGAAAGGGTACCACTTATAAACCTAACTTCAACAATTGTTCCAAAACATAGAATCGGCATCATCAAAGTAATCATAATGAATCTACCAATATCAAAGAGAATATCAATATAAAGAATAAAACAGGATGCAAGAAATATCAAGAGCACAAACAAACCCATAAATATCTAACACATTCCATCACAAAGGATGGATTAGGGAGGGGCACTACGCAGTGTAGCGAAGCAAGTCCATAATGGGCTTGGTGAAGCGAAGGAGATACTCCACATTTTCCCACCATGACTCATTCAATATCCTTACCCTAATTCTTGCTGCCCTCTCATTGTTTTGATTAAGTAAAAGCAGGTATTTGAAAGGTACTCGAACCTTGTACAAGCCAGGAGAACAGAACTGCTAGAAAAAAGTGCTTGATCACTTCAAAAAGACAAAATGATCCCACCGAAAGGGATCAACTAACATAACATATCATTAAAAACCCGGAATAGACACCGAAAGGAAAGCACAGAGACAACAAAAAGATAGAACCTAGGACACCAACAAAGACCTAAATACTATTCATAATTTCCTCAGCATGAACAACCATTTGTTTCATGTTGTTTGCTGAGGTCTTCAGTTCCTCCAGCTCACGACCTTTGATGTCGCCCTTGATCTTTGTGTTAGCTCTGGTCCTCCTTTCATGACCCTTCTTGTCCAGCTGCTCTTTATCACCATCCTTCTCAACATTGTTCTCAAACCTGTTGATAAGGATGTTCATGTTGTTCACCGACGATTTGAGGATTTGGCAATTTTGGTCTGCAATCTTCTTGATGTTGAGTTCCAACCTGTCAATTTTGCTGCCGAAGTCATTCATTTTATTTTCCATTTCCTTTCTATCTCTCATCTCATTGACCTTTTTTTCCGTAGCTATGATTTTTCCAACCATACACTCAATAGCTTCCGCATTATGCAGAACAGCAACCAATTCTTTGACATGTTCAGCCAGGGGCTTATCACCAACCGTAACTCTTGCGATAGCCTGCGTATCTGTTTTCAAACTGTTGATATCCTTCACCATGGTAGCGATGGTCTCACAGAAGGCTTTAACAGTATCATTGTCACCACTGCCACTTTTATCCCCTTTATCCTCCTTTTGTAGACTTGTGGTATTCACGACCTCAATATTGCCTATCACCGGGTTACCCTCCCCTTTTTTATCCTGACCCTCAACCAAAGTTCCCAGACTCGGACTCGGCTCTGACTCGGCAAGGCTGACTCGACTCGTGACTCGGCTCGGACTCGGCAATGACTCGGCAACGACTCGGCAAAATAAGAAAACCCTTGAAATTTAGAGATTTTTAACGATTTAAAACTTGTTTCATACACCCATTATTGAATTAAGCTTAAAGACACTATAACATCATCAAATAGAAGCTAATTTGATCACATACATAAACATACATCCATCACATGCGTAGAAATGTAAATTGTAGCTGAAGGAATTAGAAAACATAGATATATAGAGTTATAAATGTTGTCCAATGTATATAAAATCCATGACTTCAAATGTTCCCAAACATATATGTAACTGTAAAGTGTAAACAAAAACAAGTCTATGGCTCAGGCTCAGGCTCAGCCTCGTCTATCTGCCTCCTAGAAAGGCGTCTAAGGTAGGTCCCGGATGACTGAGTAGCCATAGTCTCTGCCTGTGATGTGCCAGTCTAAGTAGCCATAGGTGTTGGGGACGAGGGGACGTGTTTCCGGGACGGGGGGACCAAGGGCCTAAGTTTGGGGACAGCAGGGGGACGGCGATAGGGGGGTGGCGGGGTGGTGGTGCTGATATAGCTATACATATACATATAGTACTTGAAAAACTAGTTTTGAAAAGATGTATGACAGTATTACAGTATAAGAATTACATTTTCAACTGAGACTATAGGAAATTTGAAATACTAAATCTAAATACCAATTACCAAGATTTCTAAGTTGTGTTGTTATATGCAGCCTAATCAGAGTCAGAGATTAGATTTTCCCTACTTCTATCGGTGCGGTTTCCCCCTATATTTTTCAACGGGGGTTTGGGGGCAGCACCCCCAATTTGGGGTCAAGGGGCATCGCCCCTTGCGGGGTCAAAGGGGCAGCGCCCCTTGCGCGTTCCCTGTCGCGATACAGGGCGGGGTCGAGGGGCAGCGCCCCGCGAGGCCAAAAATACTTTTATTATTTTCTAAAGGCGTCAGGTGTTATAAGAAAGGGAAATGGCAAAAAAAGTCATTAAAAAATGTTATGTTTGTTTGTTTTTTTTTTACTGCACTTTATTAAGTGACTCCAGCCGGGTCATGACCCTCGGACTCGGCGAGTCAGGGAATGACTCGCATGACTCGGCGAGTCAGGCGAGTCACGCCCTCTGACCCGTCCAAGCCCGGGTCAGGGTCACCGTGACCCGGCAGGGGTCACCCGGCCCGCTGACTCGCGTGACTCGCGTGACTCGCCGCGAGTCACGGAACTCTGCCCTCAACCTTCTTGTTTTCTTCAGCCTCCTCCTCAGAATCAACCAGAATGTGGTTGGTGTCTGAATTGTTACCCTTTTTAGTATTCTTCCTTTGAGTCTGCTTTCCAGTAGCTTTCCCTTTCTTTTTTTTAACAAATTTTTTCTCAAAGGATTCGGTTTCAGAATCCGACATTTCTGATTCCACAATAATCCTTCTCTTCTTGGCCCTATTCTTCCCTTTTTTGCTAGTTTCTTCCAATTCTCCCTCGGTCTCCGATTCAAAGTTAAATCCGCTAGCTTCACTCTCCGTTGTCTCATCTCTTGCATTTTTGCTTTTAATAGGCTTTTCAATGCACTTCCCCTTAAGCATTTTATAAACCAGGACCATAAGCCCCTGGTGGAGGGCATGGTCGCCTTTAGGGTCCTTCTGAACCTCCTTTATAGTATGATCCATTGAGCATGCTAGGTAATAGGGTAGGCTCACCTTTTCCCCATGACGGAAATGGTTGAGCAAAACAAAGCGATGCCCGTAGGCTCTGGTAAACCTACCATCTAAGGTAATGTAAGCAATAGAAGTGAATAAAACAAACCTCCATGGCCTGCAAATTCTCTTCAGAGCATGGTAGGAGTTGTCGATTTTAATCATCTTTCTCCTCTCTTCGTTCATGGTAGGAAACTTATCTGCTGCTTTATCTGATATGCCTCGGTCCCTATAAAATTTCATTCCCTCAGTAGTCGTCCCCGTGGCCTTGGCAATGACCTCTTCATCAACATTCATCATCTGGGATTCGATAAGGATTTTGCCATTTTTCCAGTTCTTGATGAAATAGCTAGTGATTGTGGGGTCTTTCCCACTTAGTTGCTCCATGAAAACATTCAGACCCCCCTATTGAATGATATCCTTGACTTCTTTGTTCTTTCTCCAGTCAGAGCAGGAAGTAGGTTCGAATCTTTTCTTGTTACCTCCCATTTTTCCAGCACCTTCCTTGCAATTCCTTCTCTCAGCTTGATAACCTCTCCTCTGGTTTTTGTGGGTACTCTGTAAGAACGCCTAGAATCCGTGCCGGATAATAATGATAAGACACCTATATAAATGCTCATTATCTTCGATAAAACCTTGCATCGAAAAAGGCGGAAGGGGCATTAGAAACAATGATTAAAAGTACCACGTTGCCTTGTTTGGCTCCGATCTTGATTAAGCAGGGATTTCATATCACTTGCAATCTCCATTTCACCATAATTAGTAATGATGTCTCCCGATTGGCAAGCCAGGTTGGCTGCCCAATCAGCGCAGGAGTTGGCCTCCCTATACACGTGTAAAAACACACATTTCAAATTCTTCGCTGATTTTCCTAGTTGCTTTAATAGCATTACTAATTGACCAAGAAGGCGGGAATTTCATATTTAAACAATTGATTATGTTTAAAGAGTCTCCTTCACACCAAACTTTAGTGCATTTAGCTTCCTTGGCAAGGATCATCCCATGGTAAGCCGCCATGGCTTCGGCAACATGATTAGTTTGATTTCCTATGGGAATACATTTTATGATTTTGCATATTCCCCATTCATCCCTTAGGACCACTCCACATCTTGCAACACCCGAGTTACCCTTTGAGGCCCCATCAAAATTGATTTTCATCCATCCCTTGGGCAGACTGATCCATATCACACCCTCTCTAGGGTTGATCTGAAAGCACTCTTGACCCTTTAATCTCCACTTATTGTGGTGCTGCCCTCTCATTGTTGCTTTGCTTCCATATAGTCAAATTATTGTTGATCACCATATTGCAAAGTGACCCTTTCACTTTTACAAGTCATCTCAAGACGATTAAATTAGATGCAAAACGGGTTTCAGCAACCTGTAAATAGAAATTAAAGCAAAAAAATACAATTAAATAGAGACAAACATGTAAAAAGAATACACGTTACACAATCAAGTTATGAAAATCATAAAATTTAAAATACTAATTTTAATTTTTTTTAATTAAATTACCACTTCAAGTTCAAGTTCATTTACCTTCAATAGCTCCAAATTTGAGAATAATTTGAAAATTCCTTGAGACATGGTGGCTCGTGATGAACATCTGGATGTCCTCAGCCTTTGCATAAACATATTTGATCCAATCAATTTTATTCCCAACATTTTGTAGCATAAGATTGAGCGAGTGGACCGCACAAGGTGTCCAAAAGATATGCTGATATCGCTCTTCAACCAACAAACCAGCAGCTCTACAATTTTTTGTGTTGTCCGTTATGACTTGAACAACGTTTCTAGGTCCCACTGATTCAATGGCAGCGATGAGAATATCAACAATAAATTGCCCATCTTTTACTTGCCCTTCACAATCAACGGATTTCAAAAACATTGTCCCTTTAGGGGAACCGCAATGACATTGATCAAGGGACAGTTTCTTGAATCTTTCCACCCATCTCAAGCAATGGATACTCTTGTCTCAATCCATGAATCCCTTATGGGCTTCAATACATCCTCAACCCCTTTGACCTCTCTTCCAACAAGGTGTTGCGTATCTTCTCATAATCAGGGCCCTTATACCCTTTTGGAGCTTCATTGACACTTTTCAGCATCTTCTTCCAGTATGGGGAGCAAACAACACAGAAAGGCAACCTATTTGCATATATACATCTTGCTACATCTTGGTCAGCAATGTCTGGACTCTCATTTTGAAATGAAGTTTTCAAAGGTCCCTTTGTTTTGCATGGAATGGGTGCTTGAGTTTCAGTGTCAGGCTCAACTGCGGTAGTAAAATAGGGGCGGTCTTCTATCACAATATTTGAAGATGGGGGCAGCATTCCCTTTGATTTTTTTTAATGGGCATGTTTTGTCTACGTGCTTCTCTCTCTTTTGCCTCTTCATGCTCCGTGATATATTTTAATATTGTCTCATTTGGTATAGGAGCATTTTTTTTCCAGGGCATTTCTCAACTCCTTGACCAGGTATTCCACATAAATGGCCTACCACCCCAAAATATGAACTATTCCTTTCTTTATCACAACCCCGACATTTCCAACGGAATCCCCCACCTCTTGGAAGGGGTCTTATGATATCAACATACTTCCACAAAGGATAATTAGAATCGGTTGTTGTTCATTATTGGCATTGCCTATGGAGGAAGAGGTAGATGCCATTGTATTCCTATGGGAAGAAATTTTATGCACATTCAATATAAAAACAAGAGAATGGAAAGAAAAATAGGTAGATCTTTTAGTTTTGGACAATTATGAATCAAAGAGAAATGAAAAAAATTAAAGAAATTAAGCAAAAACAAAATAAAATGAAAAAATGTCATGTCCCCTTTCTAGAGTGGACATCAGAGACGGAGGAGTTGGCCTATCATTGGAGTCTCGTAGGCTAGCAGAGGTTGATTGGGACTCATTCAGTGCATATAGTGACTGGATTTTGGCTTTACAGGCAGTTTGGAGCCAGTTTGGAGCAGTTCCTAGATTTTAGGGGATATCCCTAAATTTTAGGAGGTCGTGATAGTTGCCAGTCATGAGGTTATTCATGACCTTTCAGATGGTTTCAGTTTTAGGAGATTTGGGTGTGTTTCCTAGTTTCTAGGAGCATCCCTAGATTTTAGGGATGAGACTGCCAGTTGATCCATGATTTCCGACATCAGTCACAGACAGGTGACAGGTTCAGTTTCAGGCTTTTGGTGTGTTTCGAGCTTTCTGTAGCTATTTGGGTTATATTTTTAATATATTTAAATATTTTCTAAGTTAGCGTTTTAATATTTTAAATAAGGCTGTCTATAGCCATTTCGGAGTAATAAGGGGTTTTTGGCTTCATCTGGATTCATATGCCCATGTGTTATAGCTCGTTGGAAAGGTCTTGAACTTTTCTAAATGATTTTCACTTGCCAGGGTCCTTTTGGCGCTTGGAGTTATTTATATTGAAAAAGTGGTGTTTTTTCTATACTTGGGCACCCAATATTGGGAAATATGACTTTATATTAAAGTGCACTTTTCATATATCTTTAGGGTTCGATTTGGAAGGAAAGAGATATAAGGAGAAGGAAACCTAATTTCTCATTATCTTTTACATATTGAAAACTTGTTTGGTGCGATATTGCTCTGGTAGAGTAATTCTTCAATCTGGGATGCAAACCCCATGATTGGTACTGGTTGGGACGTAGCCCTCAGCTATTGATTGGCAGTGGATTCTTTTGGCATTGGGATTATTGGTTAGAGTGTATGCGCTATTCCTTGTGGAGATTCAGATTGCTTGGTGAGGGTTTCAGCAGGGTGGTTGAATTTCCCAGCTGGGGCGTGATTGTTTCAGCTTGATGCCACCATTACAGCAGGTACACTTTACGTTGGAAGTGGTGAAGACTTTCATTCAGCCATAGCTGGTGTTCTTGGTTTGTGTTCATCATCTACCCTTCAGTTGGTGCCATTATTGGATGTAAGCACATCCCCAGTGCGTAGGGAATAATCTGGATATTGTAAATCAGAAATCTGCCTGGTACGATTTGGATCAATTCTAATTTAATTGAACGTTCTTACTTGTTTCAGCTTCCTTCCTTATTTGCTGTTCTTTATTCATTACTTGCTTATATATTCAAAAAAATACAAAAAGAAACCAAACATTCTGCAACTTCTCTCTATTCTGTAAGACCATCAGCAAAATCATAGGAAAATATAGTTTATTATTTTAAAAATTACAGCAGATCAGCACGGGGATCCATTAGGGATCTTTCAAAAAACACTTACCTCTTTCGCCCAATAGAAGCTTGCAAAGGTGTAGGAATGAAGCACAAATACTTGATCAAGCTTCACAATCGATCTTCCAACTTTCTCTTGCTGAACCAAACTTTTGTTCAATCACCTATTTGTTCCAGCTCAAGAGAAACCAATCTATTTGCACACCAAATGAGACATAAAACCCAACACAAGTTATTGTAAAAGCACTTTCTAGGGTTGTAGATGTCAAAAAACTATTAAATTTGCCAAAAAAATGCTTTTTTGGCGTACTTTTCTGCTTGGTTAGCCCATGGTCCGCCGAAATTCGTCTTGGTCTGCCCGGGTTTGAACCTGGGCCGACCAGTTCGAACCAGGCCTTGTGGTCACGGACCCTATCCGGACCCATAGGCGAACCAACCTTGGACTAGGACCGAGGTCGAACTGGACCGGAACTAGGGGCTAGAGGCAGCGAACCAGAAAAGATTTGATGGGTTTTTACTGTATTTAGATTGAGCAACAACAAATGTAAAATTTTCTTAGAAATTGCTATTTTGCAAGGTAGGAAATTCATTAGTTCTAATGTTGTCATTTTAGAAGAAGTTAATGATACATTTAGATTCTATAGCATGGGTCAAATAGTTCAACTGAAATGAGAATGGCAAACTAATGTTTATTAATAATTGATTATGCTCTCCTTAATTTATGACCTGAATTTCTTATACATGTTTTGACCATTGTTTTGAAAGGTTTTTTTGTACAGCATTTTATTCCTTTTGTATGCTGTAATATTTATATGCTATAGAATTCTCTATGTATAATGGTCATATATTGAAAAAGATATTGTTGACATTTGTCTCTGTTATGGTAAGGGTTGCAAGGTTATGATCATCTTTTCATTGTAACTTATCTAATATGCTTTTAATTCTGGATATATAGAAAGCTTGCTGACAAGGTAGCAGCTTGTGGATATTATGTTGTGGTCCCTGACTATTTTCGTGGAGATCCATATGTACGAGCCACTACTGGAGATCCTGTTGCTAATCAGCCAGAGTGGCTTAGTAGGCATCGGCCGGTGATGCTTTGTGACATTCATTTTTATCAGAATTATTTTATTTTATTTTCCTAGAAAAAAATAACATTCTTGCATACTTTGTACTCTGTCATTCTCCACTACCTTTATTTTAGGAATCTAATCTTATGCTAGATGTGATGACTGCTGCGCCAAGGTCTAATTCTAGCAGTACTACTTGGTTCTGCTTCTAGTTGTTTTTCTTAAAATTTTCCAGTTACATTCACTATTTTGTGAATCACATACCATATTCTTTCTTCTATGAGCTTCTGTATCATTTCTATGCCAAGGAAGTAGATTTGAAACATTAACTGTTATTCTGCATCTCCATAGGCACAAGGCTTTGAGGACTCTAAAAAACTTATTGGTGTTCTGTATTCTAGAGGTATAGCAGCAATTGGTGCAAGTGGATTTTGCTGGGGAGGTTAGAATTTTTTTCTACTCCCTTCTTTTCTTAGTGGAGATAACTTGGAGATCAAGTTAGAATATTTGAAAGATAGCACATTTCATGTCAAATCATGGTTGAATATAGATCATAGATTCATATGTAAAAATTTCAAATTATGCTTCAGAAACATATATGAACTTTATAAAACTATTTAAACCTTTTAGGGTCATTCAACTACATCTCAATATGGTCTATACATAATACACTATAATCTTGGAATTTCTTCGCAGCAAAGGTGGTCGTGGAGCTGGCTAAAGGGGATTATATAAAAGCAGGGGTTTTATTGCATCCTTCTCTTATTCCTGTGGATGATTTTAAAGGTGAAAACATGTTATTTTCAAATATTTTGTGGATATCAACGCTGGCTTAAAATATTTACTAAATATACTGTGATTTTGTCTGACTCTATCATGAGATTTTAATCTTTCCTATGTAGAGGTGTCATATTTCTGGTTTATTTTAAAATAATTTGAACTAAATTCATAAATGGAATATGCCATTGATCAGTTACTAAAGCACCTATAGCAATATTGGGAGCTGAGTTCGATCATATTACCCCCCCAGAAATTATAGAGCAGTATGAAGCAATTTTGTCAGCAAGACCTGAGGTACATATGTTGCTCACTAGTCCATGCAATGTTTGAGGAATCACTTAAATTTATCTGTCTGGCATAGCAAATGAAAGGCTTTGCTTGAATTTAGGTGTCTTACACAGCAAGATGATACTGACAAACAGGTTCTTTAAAAAACATACAAAATTTGCTCGTAGACTGATACTACATTAAAAAATGTCATATCAGATTTTCCACCCAAAATATACTTTTATTTTGAAGGATCAACTGATTTAAACAAGTAAATATCGATAATTATTTTCTTGCTTGTTTCAATCAATATTGATGTGCTAGCTTTCCTTCTATGCATACCACACATCAGTTTTCTTTCAACGTAAAAATCAGTAATATAGGCAATAACAGGTATCCCTAGAATGAGATTTGGTGAGTCTTGGGAAAGAAGGTGATTGTCATTATGATTTGTGTATTTGAACCAGTTTTGCTGGGCACCATTATTGTAATGGGGGTACTGGGAGTTGAGTCCAAACAGTTTGATGGTTCTCTTGTTATTTTTTTATTGCATTTTCATTTTTGAGAGTAATTTTTAACTATTGCAATGTAGTTATTGCCTTTGATAAGAGGTTGAGGTATTAGTTTTGCTGTTTGAATTTTTCCTGCAATACCTATCTTTTATAGGCTACCATTTGTCTCGCTGTGTTGCTGAAGCTCCTAGTTTATGGTCATTATGAACTCTTTTTATTCTCTTAAAATGTTAGAGGATTTGATGTTTGTTAGTTTAGCTGAGTGTGATAACCCCTACTGTATCACCTGATGTAAATTTATTAAATAATGTTAATATACTAAAAGAGGAAATAAATCATTAAATATTGTTAATTTATTAAATAAAGGTTAATATAAATAAATGATTAAAATGTCAATGTATTTAATATATAAAATAATAAAGAAAAGTATTATTAAATAAAAATGTTAATAGAAATAAAACGTTATATAAACTAAAAGTTAATTATGAACTGCGACATAATATAAGGGAAGCACATCACGGTTAGCCCCCCCCGCCGCGCGCGAAGTGGTGGGATGGTAGTCGCAGCCTGGGCTGTGACCACCGTCACACCCCTTACCGCGGAAGGGACCCGTGGAGGGACACAACCCTTCCCCTCCACGGGGTATACGGAAGGAACCACAGCGCAAAGGGAGACACAGGACGGAGAGGAAGGAAAGGGAACTGCAGCTGCGTCAGCAGAGCCGGTAGTAAGAGGTTGGCATTAATGCTACAGGTACGTATATGCGTGTGGACGTGCGTGCGACACACACACATGTATATACTCGTATTCTTTTGGTAGATCTGTCATACAGATTATGTCTCCAATCTCGTTTTACAAAATATTATTATTATAATGTTGTATATTACAGAATTATAGCATGATTATAATGTTGTATGTATGTAGAATATTTATATGTATGTAGGATTAATAATGGGAATTAAGGAATATTTAAATGTAGGCTTAATTTATGGATTAAAAAATGATAATGAATTGTAGAATGTTATATGAATAATGTGGCTATATGATGGAGGCTATTGGGAGGAAATTCCCTTAGCCTAATTCAGGGATTATGATAATCCCTGGTAGGCAGTATATATTGAGTATCTATATGCATATATGTTATGGCTTGGGTGACAAAGGCTCATCCAAGAAGAGACGGATCTGGCCGGTCCTCTCTGGTAGACTTGTATGATGAGATGCATCATCCAAGGCAAGGAATTGATCATATATGATGGTCTTCCTTGGTAGGCTTGGATGTAAGATGTTACATCCAAGATAGGAATCAAATTATCCATCGATTTCCTGGTATGGCTTGGAACCAAGATGGGTTCCAAGAAGGCGAGCATTACAACCTCCTAAGGACATGTCCCAGTGCTGCACTCGTATCCTTTTATTAAATAAGAATTGAGATTAGTGTTAATTAAGTAATTGAAGTTTAATTGCAAATTAGATTAGTTTGCAGGACAGTGATCTCTAACTAGTAGGGACATTACATTGAGTGTTAATAGTCTTTCTTAGTATTTCTTTCAATCTTGAGGCTATAATGATCCAGTTCTAATTTCTTCCAAGCTATTTGGCATATGTTAGTATCAAACTATTCAAGCTTTGATTGAAATTTTATACTATTCATTCTAGGTAATTTATTTCTGAAAATTGTAAACTTGGAAGGCACTCTTTGTTGGCTTGGGATGTTGAAATTGAAAAGCACACAGAAAATATTGAGAGGGGGGCGGGGGGTGAATCAATATTTTAACAATTTAGAACTTGATAAACATTGGAGAATAAGCATGAACATATGAGCACAGGATTTCACGTGGAAAACCCTTTCGGGTAAAAAACCACGGTTGAACTATAGCTTTCAAAAATCAAAATGGGCACCAAACTAGCTTACAAAAGTGAGCTCCAACTCACAGAGAGCACGAACCCTCTTAAAGCACCAACATCGAACATCTGAGGCACCAACCTCAATTTGAGCACCAACTTAGAAGTACACCTTTTCTCAGAGTGACATATACAACATAACAAACACAATCAAATCTGCTCCATCTGAAAAAAAGCTTTGAAGATTACCCAACAAAAATATATAAAAAATTTCCCTTGCAAAAAACTGTCTACTGATTCTCAAAGTCTTCTTTTGTACCACTCAGAAAACATTTTTCTCATACATCCTTATACAAGACTGTTGGCCTTAAATATTGTACCTCTCACAAACAAAGAATAAATCTACATAAAAACAGCTGTGAACATCATTCAAAATAATAGCATCGAAAAATAAGTAGCACTGAATTCAGTTTTTTTCAGCATCCACACTATCTTTGACGCACCAAAATCTTTTTCCACTCCAACAACCTCCAGCAGCTCAAGATGTACGTAACAGTCTCTTCCTTCTATATGGTCAAAACAGTTTTTCAAAAAGAACCAAATCGTATTTTAAATACGATGTTCAGCATGTAATCCACACTCACAAAAGAAAACTATGCACCCCCTTCCATTTTCATTGTTCTCTACAATATAGATAATATACAACTACATTCATACACAAATCATTTTCTGCCATTTCTTAGTTTATTCCTACAACCTGGAGTACTTCAGATACATCCACCATTCACAGAGATGTGTACATCTCTTACTTCCATCACTTTTTTTCAGCAAAAAAGTATGCTTTTTTAACCATTCGATCCTCCTAGAAACAACAGACTTGGTGATAAAATAAGTTCTAAAAAAATGCACACATCTGACTTCGAACCAAGCCACAGGTCCTTTCCGTATATCACTTAAACATATTACCAGTGATAAAAATATAACTTCCATCGAACATACCTTAAAAAAAAATGGCTTCTCAGCAAGAAATTCGAACTGTAAAAAACCACCTGGCACGTATACAGAAGACAGTTATTGTTTTTGGCCATGATTCACTACGTAATACAAATGGCATCCTCTTTTCTGAATATTCTTCACCGCATAACAGATGTGTTACACAAAACCTGCCAAACAAAGAGCAATACGCGGAGTAAATGTAGAAACTAATTCTTATAAAAACATCGACTTATAAGAGCCGATATTTGTATGTCGGGCACTGAATATTGGTGTTTGTCTTTATGCGTTATGTCGGATTATAGACAATTTGACTCCATGATAGTAAGACATAAATGCCTAAGCACAAATTCTGACTTGGCAAAAGTAAACATGATGTGGACTCAAAGGTAGCTTAAGCTGACAGCAAAATAGCTCAAACCAACATTTAGGCAGCTTAACCAAACACTCAAGCAGCTGAAGTAGACCAACAACTAGTTGGAGTAGACAACCAAGTATGTCAAGTAGACAAGCAACCAATAGAACCAAGCAAGTATGAAGCTTAAGCTAGCAGACAACTAGCTCAACCAAAATGCCAAATCAAACTCTTCTGTAAAACTCATCTACTGACATTTGACATCAATGACAAAATTTTCAACAATCTCCCCCTTTGTCATTGATGGCATCCCAACTTGAAACAAAAAAAAATCTGAAATAATCTGAACAAATGATGCTCCCCCTGTCTTACTACTCCCCCTTTGACATCAACGACAAAAATATATCTGCAAAACTGAAATGGAGCTCATAGAATATAACAATGAAAAGCTCCTCCTGAGTCCAATCTACAAATCAGTGATTGAGTGAAAACACTCCCAACTTTTCCCTCAAGAATATAAACTTATCCTTTGGTAGAGGCTTTGTAAACAAATAAGCAATCTGTTCTTTAGTAGAAACATATTCCAGCTTAATTTGATGATTAGTAACTTGTTCTCTCAAAAAATGATACTTAATAGGAATATGCTTGGTTCTAGAATGCATCACAGGATTTTTAGAAATATTAATGGTACTTGTGTTATCACATAAGATAGAAATAGGATGATTGAATTCTACCTTAATGTCTTTCAATGTCTACTTCATCCAAAGAACTTGTGTACAACATGACACTGTTGCAATAAACTTCTCTTCAGCTGTAGATAATGAAATAGAAGGCTGTTTTTTACTTAACCATGAAAAAATACAGCCACCTAGAAAGAAAGCACCACCACTTGTGCTCTTTCTATCATCAACTGAACCAACCCAATCTGCATCAGTATAAGCTGTAAGTGTGAAATCATTACCTTTAAGATACCATAAACCATAATCCATAGTACCCTTAAGTTTCTTGAAGATCCTCTTAACTGCCTGAATATGAGTATCCTTAGGAGTGGCTTGAAATCTAGCAACATAACTGACAACTTGCATAATGTCAGGTCTAGTAACTGTAACGTATAACAAACTTCCTACCATAAACGTGTAATAATAGAGATTTTAGACAGAATAGAAGCAAAAATCAAACATATGAGAATACTGTGCTTCAATCTCCCATTCGTTCGATGTATTACATACTTATAGGAGTTTGGGTCCCCATATTATAGGAACAACTCACTAATTATTAGAGTTGTTTTAAAACAAACATACACTCGTACAACAAATAATTCTACATATGATTAACAAGTCTAACAGGTAATTTAATATTACTAACAAACATAACTACTACGTGAGTTATTACTTTATCTCACACACTATCCCATGTGAACACTAACTTGAACTCCTAACATCCCCCCTTAGTGTGAACATGGGGAGAAAGAACATCACACAAGTTGGAAACAGAATCGTATGCCCATGCATACTTTTAGGTCTGCATACTGTTATCTAGGACTTGCTGCACATGATCACCTACATATGAGAACTTATCCCGCTTTCACTTCTAATGAACTTATCACCAACCAACCATACTTCCAAGAAGTCCGACAGTCAAAGGATCTTTATAGTCAGTTGCTCTCCTATTTAATCGTTTACAATATCGATGATGTCCATATTCTCCACCTTAGCACTTCCAACTACAGTAAGCCAACTCGTTTGGATAATGATCTTGATTTGAACGAAAGGCACATTTCATCAACCTTTCATGGTTTTCACACAGGTTTATCACAAACCTAGCCATGAACAAGAACACACTCATCTGTTCACCTCATATGGTTTTGTGGATCAGCACTAACCTTTTCAAGATCCATGAACTGCATTACTCTAGTGCTTTTGTTCATTACAATGTTTTACTTTAGGAGAGTACATAAAGAAATCACACACAAGAATATAAATACCCATTGTTGTTGATCGTGCTGTTGGATCTCAAATAACATAGAAAACTTATCACTGCCACACACTAGAAAATAAAATGCTACCAAAGTTGATGAGTGACGCTGTTGTTGATGATTGACAAGAGGATGCTGAGTGTCCTCCTTTCTCCATTGCCTCCTACCTCCAATGATTTGCTACTTAGCAAATTTGACTTTGAAGCTCAAATTTATAAAGCCCCCCCTCAAGTTGGATGTCGCGTACAAGCAATAATGCAACCAGTTACAACTGAGGCACTTATTATTTTTCATAATTTTTGACACTTTTACATTGAGACATACTACAATCAAAACTAATGAAAATAGACCCTACTCGGACTAATACCCCATGAATAAACTATAATTTGGGACACCAAATAGATAACAAATTAACTTCAATCTTAAAGCTATCATTAAACACTCAATCTATAGACATAGACTATACCAACCATGAAATTACTATTTTAAATGACTCCACTCACATTAGATTGTGTAGGTGACTATAACATGTCCTCACTTCTCCCAAAGTGAACGGCGAGACTTCTATGATGGTATAGCCAAAATTAGCTACAATAAAGTGCCATTATCTGTTTACAACTTCCACAAATTTTTCCATAAATGGGATTAGTCTTCACAAGAGCTCTGTGACATTTAAGTTTCGCAAGGATTACTCTTCTCTTTATTGTTGGCACCAAAATTGCTTCCCTTCTCTGTGCCATCGGTTTTGATTTTTGATCATGCACTGCTAGTGCTAAGAACATAACCTTTTCATATTGCATACACGTCCCAAATTTTGGCCACCAATTTTTGAGCCCGTGTCATGTCCCCAATTTTTGCCCTTCCTTAGTGACAACATTTTTAGCAGGGTTGGTCTATTATTTGGTTCCCGTAGGCCAACAGAGCGTGGAGGAAACCAACTCAGGGGCTCAGAGAGTCATGCATGAGCTTTCAGACAGTTTGGAGCAGTTGACAGTAATTTCCTAAAATTTACAAGGGATCCCTATTTTTTAGGGATTGATTGAGAGTGGTCTTGGGGGCATCCAGAGACCTCTGGGAATGTTTTGGAGACTTTGAGTGCATCTCCTATTTTTTTAGTAGGAACTCCCAGTTCATTGACAGACCTTCCAGAGGTACATACAACAGAGGAGGACCATTGGGGTTCAGTTTTAGGTTGACAGGGTCAATCTCCTACTTTTTAGGAGCATCCATAGATTTTAGGGGAGAACTACCTTTTGGCCTATGAGGTTCAGGCATCCTTCACAGTCAGGTGGCTACAAACAGTTTTCAGTTTTGAGCTCATTCGAGCATTTTATGTATAAATTGGGAAATATTTAAATATTTCCTAAGTTGGGTTAAATAAATAATTATAAAGTGAATTATTATAATCACTTTATATTACAATAAAGTATAATAAAGTACCCATGGGGCACATTTACCTAGAAGTTATAACTTAAAATGGGGCCATTTTATATTATGATAAAATAGACCCTTGGTTTAATTGGAACCAAGAGAAGGCATTATAATATGAAATAAAACATTGTTAATACATGAAATGAGAACCCTAATTTGAAATTAGGGTTAGGGCTGGGAAAAAAGTGAATAAAAGAAGGAAAATATAGCCATTTGAGATATATTCAGGTGTATTTTTGACATCAGCAACAGGTGGGAGCTCTGGAAAGGAGTATTTTACAGTAGATTGGCTTCCAAGAACAAAAACTCTTGGCAGATAAGGTAGCTGGACAAAAACCCAACTTACTAGGTTATAATTGTGATTCACAATTCAGAAAAATCATTTCAAAAGAGGGTTGAATTCTGTGCTCATTGACTTGTTTCAGTTTGGAAAGGAGTATATTCATTGTGCAGATTACAAATCCAGACCTTGGGCGGCAGATAACACTCAATTCAGACCTCCAGCTTCAGCTGTACAGCCTATAGCAGGAAATACACCCTCCTACGGTCAGGCACTAGGATTTGGAGCCAAATCAGACCTTAGATCAGAGAAATTAAGTCTGATATCTCAAATCAGACCCAAGGAGAGCCCTTACTTGTTAGTGGAATTTGCCCAGGTGGCTGGAAATTGCGGATCAGACCTATTACAGTCATTTGATGCTGACCCAGAACTCAGATCTGACCTGGAAATTCATATCAGACTGATATCAGACCTGTCTACCTCAGTCTGGAAGCTCATACCATCTCCAAATAAGGCTCAACATCATTTACAATGAAGAGGAATCATTCCGGGTATGTGTGCATGGTCTGTGAACCCAAATCTTTAATTTGGATTAAGTTTGTAACTGCTGTAACAGTCTGAAACTTTCATATCAGATCTGTTATAAGTTGTAATCAGACCTGATTTATATCAATTAAAGGCAAATTTGGCTGTGGTATACTTGATATGTGCTTATGCAATCACTTGTTTATCATTTTTTTGCATTAGTTTACATATTGGCATTGAGGAACTTTCAAACAAACATCAGATAATATTCATACACACAAAAATCAAAACTGAAACACTCTTCATGCCAAATGTTTGACAAAATGTCAAGCAATCAAATCTGAAAATTTTGGGTCAAATTAGATTGGGGATCTTTCAGCCTGGGTCACGGGCTTGCAATACAAAATTGGAGCTTACAAAACTGTTCAATTGGCCTCCAATGGTGTTAGCATTCAAGGAATAATTCTGTGAAGAACGTGGTATATATTTGTGAAGGAATGTGATGCTGTTCATAACTCCTTTGTTGGGGCTGCTGGAGACTATACCATATTTGGCACTTCAATGCCAATTCAACTGCCACGATTAGTAGTGCATGCAATAATGCAATGCAAAATCCAATCGACTTCAACAACTGAGGCCTTTGATGTTCAGAACTCCTATGTCATTGACAAATCGCTTGGTGATATCTCAAGTTTCTCGCTAATATTGATCTATTAAGATCTCTGAATTTCCTTCAGATCGTTAATAATCGCTGAAGATTATGAGATCATTGGGATCACGTGCAACCTTATGAATAGCAGAATTTTATGTCATTATTTCCTAGCTCTGATACCATAATAGAGATTTTAGATAGAATAGAAGCAAAAATTAAACATATGAGAATACTGTGCTTCAATCTCCCATTCGTTCAATGGATTGCATACTTATAGGAGTTTGGGTTCCTACATTATAGGAACAACTCACTAATTATTAGAGTTGTTTTTAACAACTCAAACAAACATAAACCCGTACAACGATAAAATTCTACATATGATTAACAAGCCTAACATATAATTTAATATTACTAATAAACATAATTACTACATGAGTTATTACTTTACCTCAAACACTCTATCCCATGTGAACACTAGTGTGAATTCCTAACATGTAAAACGTTTGATTAACATTTACAGACTCATCATCTTTACTAAGTTTGCATCCTGTTATCATAGGAGTACTTATAGGATAACAATCCCCCATTCTAAACCTTTTCAACATCTCTCTAATGTACTTTGTTTGAGAGATAAAAATACCTTTATCAGATTGATGAATTTGTAATCCAAGGAAGAAGGACAACTCACCCAACTTGGACATTTCAAATTCCTTCTTTATATTGGTAGCAAAAAGTTTACACATTTCTACACAATCACTACCAAAAATCAGATCATCAACATAAACTACTACAATCAACATGCAATTACCTTATTCTTTGACATATAGATTGTTGTCTGCTATCCCTCTTCTGATTCCTTGTTGCTGTAGGTAACTATCAAATCTATCATACCAAGCACGTGGGGCTTTCTTAAGGCCATAAAGAGCCTTTTTCAGCCTACAAACATAGTTTAATTTTCTGATAACACAAATCCATTAGGTTGTTCTATATACACTTCTTCATTCAAGCTACCATTGAGAAAAACAATTTTACATCCATTTGAAAAATCTTAAAGCCTTTAAAAGAAGCAAAAGCTAAGAACATTCTAATTGCTTCTAAACGTGCAACAAGAGCAAAGGTTTCATCAAAGTCAATACCTTCTACCTGAGTATAACCCTTGCATACAAGTCTTGCCTTGTTTCTCACAACTTAACCATTTTCATTCAATTTGTTTCTATAGACCCATTTTGTGCCTATTACATTTTTGTCTTTAAGTCTATGAACAAGTTCCCATGTTCCACTTTTCTGAATTTGATCAAGCTCTTATTTCATAGGTGCCACCTGTTGACGTGTCTAAAATCGCGGAACTACGACTTCATCTGGCCAACGTAGAATAGAATACTAAGAATCCTATCCTCTCTTGAGATAAGAAAATCCCTAATGCTGTGTGAATTTGATCAATGGGGATGACCTCAATGTTTCGGTTGATAGGTCTTGATTGCAGGATAGCTTAGTAGTTGATGTGTTTTGCTGGAAACACAAAGGGGACTTACGGTTAGACGGAATAGGTTTCGTATAGGTTCCCTAAAGTTTTACAGTCCTATATCAGCTGATTTGCTTCTAATTGATGTTATTTCAACTTGACTGGAGGGTTTCTTTAATAAAAAAAGGAAAAAGGGGGGATAGGGATAAAGAGTGAATGAGAGCAGCTAACTAGTTTAACTAAGACATCATATTTTAACACAGACGAAAGTCTCAAAATAACTAGGGATTACTTTGCCAGCTAATTAGCACAACTAGGTAAAAACCAGCGCAATCATCTAAGGATTTTGAATTTTCAAGCTATTAGATATGAATGATAGACTCTTACACCCATTAATCCAAATCTAATAACCGAACTTAGCACAAAAGGGGCTCAAACTAACCATGCAGAGGAAACAATAATCAACTATTTCCTAATGGTATGAACCAAAATTTTCCATCAAATACATGCATAAATAACTGTCTGAAAGTAAATACAGTTGCAAAAATATGAAATAAATGGAGAAGAGGACCATGCACTCATAGTAAAACAAACACAACTTTAACATCCATTAAATCTTGTATATATTTCGCCAGAGTTTTTGCAACAATCTTTGTTTTTCTGCCTACAAAAAAGGAGGAACTAACTCCTTTATATAGAATTCCCCAAAAATGGATGAATGGCCACGATTTAAACTTAAACAAGTGGGCCAGATTCATCCTTTATCAAAACTGCCCATACCCATAAATGGGAGGCAAAATATCAGCAACAACAAAAGGAGAAACAATAACTACCAAAAAGGTAATCAATAACTACCCAAAAAGCTGCTCCAAAAAGTGCACATGCACGGAGCTCAAGATTTATAACTGTTTTGGTAGTTAGGAATAAACTTTATGTCTGGAAAGTGCTTTTTAAGATTTAAAAAAAAACTCGCACTTTTAGGAAAGCACTTTCTCCTTTCCTGCTGTGGACTCCTTTTCAATAAATTCGACCTTGTCGCGCAAGTACTCTCCCTAGATATCCCGATCGGCCGCATGCTCTACCCGAACGTAGTCCTAGAATCTTAGGCACAACTTGAACAGTTCGGTTGTAGGAGGCATAGGAGGATTAAATATTTTATAATGAATACCCTCTAGGAGGCTATCTACATTCTCCAGCTCTTCTCTTCAGTATGATCTATGATTTTCAAAGCACAATATATCTTCCTGTAGCCCACTAGCAAAATCTAGGTCCTCCATGAAGTAGGTGACCCTGGTTTTAAGCCTGTCCTCCCATTGTGGTTGTGCCTCATTATCTATCATACTACTTTTCCAACCAGGAACCATTGATCTAAGGATCTTTTCACCAAGATCCTTCACATTTGACAAAGCGTCATCACACTTATCTTGCATTTTATTGATATTATCCTTCATGTCGTTCTTCATGTTGAGAATCCAATACCATTCCTTGAAGGTATTGACATTATAAGGATCCAGGATAATATCAATTGTGGGGATTTGAGAGCAGGTCCAAAATAGAGCCCTTATGAGAGGTAATGCCTTGGCAATCACCTCATGAGTGTTATAACATTCTTTCCTTAGCTTACACATTTTGATAAGAGTGGATTCCCTATGGAGAGCCATTTTTCGCAGATCTTTGAAGATTTGCTCTCCCTTTTCCTTAATGCCTTGAATCCATTCCCTGACGGCTTTGGCGGTATCACGCACTTCGTCAAATTCAGCTGTGGTTCTTTGTGTTAATGCTAATGGGGGATCATGGGACTCAGTGGCATGTTGCAGCGGCCTCAACAGGCGATCAATATACCCCTTAGCCTGCTCAGCACGAGCTCGGTACATGTCTCTCTCAGTGGTCATTTCGTCGAGCTGTCTGAGCATATTCTGCACAGAATCCTTGAATTCTTCCCTTTCTTGCTCTTTGGTGGCTCGCCCGATTGGGATGGTTGTAATATTATAATCGGTCAATGCAATCTGATCGGCTAGCTTATCTGTAGGCGGGGTAGCGATATGAATGGTGCGGTTCCTCAACTCATCTTTAGTGATCCGGGAGTAGGTCTTGGGCTTTTTCTTACCTTTGGATTTTATCTCTCCTATGTGAGAGAAGATATCCTCCAAGTTGATAGGTGGCTTGACAGTTGCTTTCCGCTGTGCACGAGCAATTAACCAGTCTTGAGGGATGGTTTGTCCGGATGTTATTGCCAAATTCCCACTCTGTTCTTTGGAGGTTTCAGCTGGCTTGCTATCTACCTACAATTGATCTATCATAGAAGGAACGGATGCAGTATCCAATCCCTTACTCATAGCTGAGTTCTCCCCTACCTCGCTGAACAACTGCTGGGTATCCTCTTGCGATGGTTGCTCTGCAGTTTTGTTGGGCTCCTGGGCTTCATCCTCTTTTTGTTCTCCCTCAACGGTGGTGTCATCTTTGCCGGCACTATTCAATTGTAATTCATGCCGACTCCTCTGTGTGAGGTCATGCTTACCAGCCTCTTGATTAGGTGGAATTTCTCCCTCAACTTGATTTTCAGGTTCATCGGGGCCAACGATCTCTACCTCTGCATCTGGCTCACCTTGTGCCGGAGGATTATTAGCTTCGAACGCACCAACATCACTCTGGGAAGGCGAAGCAGGTATATAGTCAAGTTCAACTACATCATCCTCTGAACTGGGGTCCCTGGATGACGAACTAACTTTCGGCCTCCTGATAGGGATCTTTTCTCTTCTGATTCTTTTTGATGTCCGAGTCCCTCTATTGGCTCTCGCTTTCTTCCTCTTCTTTTCAAGTTTCTCAACCTCTTCTTTTGGTGCGCTTGAGGTTCCTTCATCCTCCGAAGACTGGGAATCGAGACTGCCCATCAGATTGTATGTAAATTGAATCCCTTCATGGGTCAGTTTCTCAATTTGCTGGGATAACCAGTGATCGGTATACCTTCTTGGAGCCTCCATGACTGCCTCAAAATCAGTAATTGGATCCTGAGACCAATCAATGCCTGGCAAGAGGTATTTAACTGCCTCAAATTCTTGGACTTGCAAGCAATTGCCATAATCTGTTACCTTATCTGGGACTTGACGGTACTCATAAAGCCGCATTTGCTGCACACTTAGCCTAGAATACTCACACCGTCGGACCTCATAGTCATCGGAACAGTTGTTCCAATAATCCTCAATTGATGCCTTCACTCTGTAGCGCCTGCCACAAGCTCTCTTTGCCAAATTGTCATGATCGAAACGCTTCCTTGGGAAATGTTCCTGTAGGCCATCAGATGCTAATTCAGCAAATGACTCATCAGCTTGCATGGAATTCTTGAAATGCACATCGAGGTCACCCAAGATCATGGGGAAGGTGAATCCGGACTATTTCTTATCTCTGAGTAGGTTGCCTGCTGGGTGTGCCTGTCTTGCGACTTCCATAAGGACTATTTTGTCTGTCGGATAACGTGGAAGTCGGAATGGTGCTCCCTCAAAGCCTGCTATCCTGAGGTAAGTGAACCTAGGGAATTGGATACACCACGTGCCATACTTCTGTATCAAAATGGTAGCCTGCTTTGAAAGCCTTATGTGCAATCCTCCTTGCATCGGCTTGACTAGGCGCATTGTAAAGGCGTCATTGACACGCTCATACTGATCAATTGCGTAAGCAATGTTGTTCTTTTCTCTTTGAGCTATGCCATTGTAATGCAGTTGAGCGTAGCATTCATACACCTTTACCTGATTCGGTCCGTTCCCGATCTCACCTTTCTTGATTAACCTTGTCAGTGGCTGGTGTCGGGCAAACATGTAAATCGGGTAGGAAGTCATGGCGAAGTACTTCTTTTCTTCAAGCTCGACCAGCTGTGTATGAATATTATCGCTGATGATCTGAGCCCAGTCGAACTTGGACTTCTCGGCAAAGACCTGTTCAGTAAAATAGAACATCCATTCCTCAAAACAATTGGATTGAGGGAGTCCCATAACCCGGCTGAGTAAGGTGACCATGTCGCCATACTCATTATAAAAATCACTTTTGGGGGTCTTTTTATTGATCCTAATGCTTGGGGGCCTCCTTTCCTTGTACCATTCTTCGTTTATCAACGTCTTGCATTTAGCAGGATTCATGTTGTAAGCAACCTGCACCTCATCAATAGTTGTAGCAACAGGATTATTGGGAAACGGGATATCAAATGCTTCCCCAATGGCCTCAAGTGTTAAATAAGCTAGCACCATATTTTCTAAGACCACTAATCTGGTCTCTGGCTGATAATGTCTGGCAGCTTCAACTACTAGTTCATAATTTTGCACGGATGGAGGGAAACCTGTTGCCTAAGCAATACCACTCTCCATCATTCGCCTGGGCTTACCATATGTGTTTGGAGAGTATACCCTGTTCCTGAAATCCTGAATGTCTAGGTGGCCCAAATCAGTATCACCTATCTTCTCCCATATGCTCTGGACTTTCGACTCCCTAACTCCTCCTTTTTGGTATTGGTACTTCATTTTCTCGCCTCTGCGGGGAATGTCAGACTTGGAAACCCAAGATGTTCCGGTTGCACCATATGTCTTCGAGGATTCTACTGCCGATTTAGGCATTTATCCTGCACAACCGGACATGGATTACGAGACGAGATGAAGGAAGCGAACGGGTTAGTCAAAACAGAGGATGATGTTAGCACATTGTAAAACCAATGATCAAATCGAATTCGAAAAAGCGTGACGCTTCAATTAAAGAGCTTGATTAACTGAAAATGAAACGCTACTTGAAACAGGAAATTAAGCTGGTTCCGTTTAAAATTTGCCACTTGGAGCGGGCTCCAAAAAGTGCCACTTCCGACTAATTACGACGGTACGGGCAAACGTTCAATTTTGCAGCTGAGGGCTTGGGTGTTTAATGATTGCCAATTTTCGCACTTGGAGAAGAGTTTTGCCTAAGTTTAGTTTTTTGAGATATTCAAAATTTCCCCAAGTCTGAATTTTAGTTCAACGGTCAATTTTTTTGGCAGAATTTGCCCTTGCGCTATGTTTAAGGCTTTGTAAAATCACAACCTACGAAACTTCATTCTCCAATCCACTGTTTAAACATTACAACCAATTTTGCACAAATTAAAGACTTAAAGGAGAGAATCGAATCATACCTGGCGAATTGCCCAGTCGATGAACGAACTTCGGCTGAAAATGACCCTCTACAAATTGCAATTCTTGAAATTTCGGAGACTTGGGCAATTTTGCAAAGTGTTGCGCCTTTCTACTTTTCTCTCCTGCGCAATATTGGACTGCCAAGTTTTGCAAGCTGTTGAGGTAAGATGCCGCCTCCCTATTCTTCCTAACTCGCGTTTTCAGCTTGAGAGGGGTTTGTGCAAACCTTAAATTAACGCCTTACCTCTTCCACGATTTTCAGGTTGAAGCCATTCTGAAAAAATTACCAAGTTAAAACGCTTTCCCCCCCTTAACTCACACTCTTTCCGGCCAGGAAGGGAGTTTTCGCCAACTATTGGAAAGTTAAAACGCCTTACCTCTTCGATGTATTGGCATTTTTGGGCTGGACAACATTTTGAAAATGCTTTAAACTTAAACTTTCACATTATTCTAGCGATTTTCGGGTAAAGGGACCACTTTGCAAAGTCAAAACGCCTTTTACTTATTCGCGATTTTTGGCCAAAATGGGTGTTCTGAAAAGTTTTTTAAAGTTCCGCGATTTAACCCTTCCTGGCGATTTTCGGGATGAAAGGGTAAAATTCAAACTTTACAAACGCCTTTTATTATTTTCGTGATCTAACCCTTCTTGGGGGATTTTCGGGATGAAAGGGTAAAATGCAAACTTTTAAGTTATCTCTTAACGCCTCTCTAATGACTTTCGGGGTAGAGGAGTGTTTTGCAAAAGTGTTTTAAAATTTCGCGATAATGCTTGCCCAATTTCGGGCTAAAACGACCTTTTGCAAGCATTGTGAGTTAAACACTTTACCTTTTTCGAGGTAAAAACCCCCTTTGCAAACTTCGCACCTTACTTTACTTTTGGTAGGGGAGGCATTTTGCAGAATGTTTAAGTTATCTGGTTTCACTTAACTCGCGATTTTCGGCTAGAATCACCTTTTGAAAATTTGCTTTATATAAAAAAACGGCTTCCTCAATTTCGGGCTGATAATGCCTTTTGAAAAGTTTTGTAACTTAACGTTTTTCATGATGCATTTGCATTTTTGGGGTAAAAGGCATTTTTGAAAAGTTTTGAAGTTCAATGCTTTACCCCATTTGTAATTTCGGGCTAAAGGGCCCTTTTGAAAAGCTTTCAAACTATGCGCTTTACTCCTCATTTTCACCTAACTTGCCCAATTTCAGGCTGGGAGGATAAAATGAAAAGTTTGACGTTAAAAGCCAATTTCGGCCCTGAAAGCGATTTTGCAAATCCAGGGACAACTGACACTCTTGCCTATTTAGCCGATTTTCAGGCTTATGCTAAAACTTAGTCTCCCTTGGAAGAAATCTTGAATATTTCAGGTGGCGAGACGCTTTGCAAATTGACCCCCTTGCCATGCGACTTAAAACTAACAGATGTCCCATCTCCCAATGGCTACATAGCTCATTGCTTCACTACTACTTGCTGAATCTCAAATGGTGGACAAAAATCAAAATCCTACACCAAGCGAGACGAAGACTGGAAAAGAAACGAGGGGGACCCTGTGGGTGACAGGGAGTGTGTGCAACGCACAACACCACCGAGTGTTTGTTTTTAGCTGCCTCTTCAAAATTCTTAGGCTCAATCATGGACAACAAAGTGATGTCTTCCTCATAATAATTTACATTTCTTCTTGTCGCTCTAGGTTTGTCCTCTTGCAAAATCTGATCAATAGGATGATTCTTTTGAACAAATTTGGAAGGTGTCTTCAAAGATGTTCTGATTGTGGTTTTGTTTTGATCATGAGAAGGTGCGTATCCAGTTGATATATCTGCTGTACCAAACTGATTATTTGCTGCTTTACTATTAGGATGTGTATCAACTGCTTCATTTTGACCATTTTTTGTAGTATTTCTATTATTATTACTTGCTGTCCCAGCTTGTATATCAGCAGAAGGTTGCTGATCAGCTCTTCTAGCTTCATCGTTCTGTAAACTATCATGACAAACTTGCAACTTTTCACAAGTGTTAGAAATCTCATGAACTTTAACATTAGTTCTTTCAACAATCTTATGCAATCTTTTGTTAAAACATTTATGAGCTTTGCTTTTGGAAAAATATCCTAAAAAGATACCTTCATCAACTCTAGGGTCAAACTTACCAAGATTGTTTTCATCCCTCTTAATGTAACAAGGGCTGCCAAAAACTTTGAAATACTTAACCGAAGCTGCCTTACCATTCCATAGTTCATACGGTGTCTTGCTATGTTTAACTCTAATCAGCCCTCTCTTTTGAATGTAGACAGCAGTATGGACTACCTCTTTCGAAAAGGGATCACTCACGTTGGACTCATAGATCATGCTACGATCCATTTTTTGGACTGATCTATTCTTCCTCTCAACAACACCATTTTGTTGAGGTGTTCTAGAAGTTGAATATTGTCTCCTTATTCCATGTTTTTCACAAAAGCTTATGAAATCATTGGATGTAAACTCTTTTCCATTGTCTGAATGTAGACATTTGATTTTCAAATCCTTCTCATTTTCAACTAAGGCTTTGAAAGCCTTGAACCTTTCAAGAACCTCTGACTTCTCCTTTAAAAATGTAGCCCAAGTCATACGTGAATAATCATCAATCAAGAGCATAATTTCCTTGCATACTAGTAGCTCTTGTAGGACCACACAAATCAGTGTGTATCAACTCAAGAGGCATAGTGCTGGAATACTCCTTTGATTTGAAGCACCTTCTTGTTTGTTTGCCAAGTTGACACTCTTTACAAATAGTGTGTAAAGGCAGAATAAGCTATGGCATATCTCTAACAATATATAACCTAAATGAGACTGTCAAAAATTCATGTGTCCCTGTCATGTCCCCTCCTTGATCGTTATATATAACCTAAACAAAGCAATTATTGTTATTAATTAATATAATAATTACCAACGAATGATTATTTGAAACTTATCTATTTATTAAGTATTATTATTTAATTAATATTTATTACTAATAATATTCTGGAAATATTCAAATAAAAATAAATTAATAAATTATAAACATAATTTACATCTTCATCGTCCTCATCCACGTTGCAGACTTGATCGTTGCTACCATGGACTAATACAATTAAAAAGATTACAGACCTGATGTTACTGTTATAGATCTAAGAGCATCAATGGCATCGAATATGCTTTTGGTTAGCGTCAAAATTGTTAGTATTATCTAAATAAGTCTAACAGCATATCAAAGACTCTAAATAATGAAACGGTTGAAGACTCTAATAGTGAAACGGTTTAAATAGAATGGTAACAAAGCATTAGTTAATATGCAGCGATAACATTATTTAAGTGTTCAATAACTATCTTGAAGATCGATTCTTATTACTAATTGATGGCCGATCGATTTATCCAAGCAAGGTGTCTTTTATGTTTCATTTGGGTGTGTATCTTCATGAAGAGACAAGTATATATATATATATATATATATATAATTATATATATAGACTTATTTAAGGAAGGAACGGGGAGAAGAAGACTAATTAAGAACTGTCATAAAGATTACAGACAACAACATCCTTGTTATTGGTGGTAGGCATGGGATGTTTTTAATAAGTATGTTTAATAGATGAAGCCCGATAACGTGTTTATGCAGAATTTAATAGTAATATTAATAAAGTCTGCAATAGGTATGATGGTCATGTTTAATATCTAGTGGCAGACCAGATCTGACACATGTCAGATCTGTCTGCCTTTTCAGCCACCATTATACTAACAGTTTATGTTTTTAGGCAGTAGTACTATTAGTGATTTATACAAAAGGTAATTAGCAAATGTATTAATAATTGGTAAATTAATAAATAGGTAACTAATAAAACAAAAATATATATTTATATATAATTTATAATATAATATAATGTATTTATTTGTATATAATAATATATGTTCAAATCAGACTAAGGAATAATATTAGGGTTATAAATATAGGTATTGATATAATAATAGATATTAATATAATAATTATAATTAATATAATATCTTTAGAAACTGTTCTGCAGTAATGCATAATAACTCATACAACTAGTAATTAATAAATAAATAAATGATCTATAAATGAATCAGAATACGATTAATTATTAGTATAGTAAATTGACAATTACTTGATAGACTAAAGAAAGATAGAATATCACAGATTTGATTCACGTTAAGATAGACTTGACTCTTAATCAAGTTAGTTTAAGTCATGAGTACTTTGAAATAGATTAATTATGGTTAAAATAGATCAAACCCTAGTAGGGGACATTACAGTGTCCCAATCTCCTGTGTGATAACCAAGTTTCATCAAACTTACTTAAACAACATGTTTCACATTTAACATTGTTAAAAATATACAAATTGGTAGCTACCTTTTGTGACCATTTCACACATCGCCCCATTAAAATGGGGACCCCCTCTTTTTGCTCGGTTTTGCCTGTTTCTCTCTCTGCTTTAGGGTTTTGAGTAGGTGAGTCAGTCGTCTGGACTAGGGTTAAGTCTTAGGGTTTCCGTTTCAATGATTTTAAGCCGGAGTCCAGCCCATTTTTGAAGATTGTTGAGCTTCCTCTCGTAAGATGCAATTTTGAAGTAAGGTAAGTTGTCAAGGGGTCAAGTAAGTCTGTCTAGGTTCAGTCGGAATTTTGAATGCAAGTCTGATTTTTTTTTGCCTAAGTGTTGATGATGGAATTTTGAAATTTTGTTTGAGTGATTTTGGCCAAATTTTGGAAATTTTGATAATTGATCCCAGGCATTGGAAATAACCTAATTTTGCCTTGTGAAGTGACTGGGGTCCTAAAAACTTGATATTTTGGCCTGAGGAAGAAAGTTCGCTCCTGTCCCTCAGTCAGGGACCAGGGCGAAAATGATATTTTATGCATCCTGGTTATTAATTTGTTTCATTTGTCTTGTGCAGGGTCGCCAGGGGATGCAGTCGAACGTAAATGGAAAGCTTTGAGGATTTTGAGATTCGAAAATGGCAAATTTTTGGAGTTTTAGGCCAAATCGCTCCTATCCTTCAGTCAAGGACCAGGGCGAAATGACTCACTTGGACCATTTTGACCTCATTTTAATCAAATTGAAACGTCAAGGACGCAATGGAAGGTGAAATCAACACGATAGAGCGCCAGGATTTAGCCGTTTGCAATGAAAAGTTGAACTTTTGCCCTCAAGGACAAAAATCGCTCCTGTCCCTCACTGAAGGACCGGAGCTTGTTTCTCAAAATTCAACTGTCCTTGCAGGATCAAGACGATTTTTGGATTGGAAGATATAAAGAAGGGCATGTTCTGTCCATTGAATATAATTTGAAGAAATTTGCAAACAAGGAAATGTGCCAGGGACAAAAATCGCTCCTGTCCCTCACTGAAGGATCGGAGCTTGAAATCCAAAATTGCCTTGTTCTTGAAAGATTTGAATGATTTCGCAATTTGAGAAGAACAAAGGAAGTACATCTTATCAGTTGAATATAACTTGAAAGCACCATAATGAGGAAAATTGGCCCTAGAAGCAAAATCGCTCCTGTCCCTCTGCCAGGGACCAGGGCGAATTTTAGTGATAGCTCCTGTCCCTCTCCCAGGGACTAGAGCGATTTTTCTTATAAAACAAGTTTTGGGCAAAGATCAAGTAAGTGTTAAGTTTGAGGCAAGCAAAGGAGGCGTAACGAACTCGTTGAAGATAATTTGAAGATTGTAAAACGCCAAGCGAAGCCCATATTGTCCTAGGCGCTCCTGTCCCTCTCCAAGGGACCGGAGCGATTTCTTCCTTAGACAAATTTCTTGCCAAGTTGAAACGAATTCCATGTCAAAGGTGAACGAAGGGGAGCATGGCGGATCCGTTGAAGATAGTTTTAAGTATTGGCAAAGAATGATTGAGCCTACAAATGCAAGTTCGCTCCTGTCCTTCAGTCAAGGACCAGGGCGAAATCTTAGTTATCTTGCCTTCCCTTCCGATTTTTGATGAATCCAGACCAAGGTACAAGGGAGCAATGATGTTTGGAACGCCTTGAGGAGAAAGTAAAGTGTCAAAGACCGCAAAAGTGATAGAAACGCCCAAGTTCGCTCCTGTCCCTCTCCAAGGGACTAGAGCGATTTCTTCCTTATGCAAATTTCCCACGAAGTTAAAGTGAGTTTCATGTCGAAGATGAATGGAGGGGAGCATAATGAGTCCGTTGAAAACAAGTTTGAAGGTTGGCAAAGCACGAACAAGCCTACAAGTGAAAGTTCGCTCCTGTCCCTCACTAAGGGACCAGAGCGAAATAGTCAAATGTGCTCAAATGTTGAATGTCACTCCCATTTCATACGTTCAAGAAGGAATAAAGGACATCATTTTACGCCTTGAAGACAATTTGATATCAATATGATGAAGGATTTGCACCCTAGAGGCAAGTTCGCTCCTGTCCTTCAGTCAAGGACCAGGGCGATATTCATAAAACCAATCATTTTCTTCCAAAGACCACGTCAAAGCAAGGTTACACAAGATCCGAAATGTCATTTGAAAGGTGATGAACAAAGAGTTAAGGTTAAAAGATGACAAATTTGAGCTAGAATTCAAAGATCGCTCCTGTCCCTCACCAAGGGACCAGGGCGATATTCACTTGAATATCAAATTTACCTTGTAAAAGACAAGTAAAGTACGCGTGGAATGAAAGGATAAAATAGTTACTTGCCTTGTGATGCAAAGTGGTGATTAAAGAAGCGAAGACCAAGGAGTAAATGCAAGATTGCTTCTGTCCCTCAGTCAGGGACCAGGGCGATAATGATCTTAAGAGGCATTCATCTACAACATCGAATCGATCAAGCTCGAGATTCCCAGTATAAATGCTAGTTTCAACGTGGAGGAAGTGATTTTTGAACGTAAAAGGCGAGAAATTCAAGAGCAAAATGCTAGATCGCTCCTGTCCCTCTCCCAAGGACCAGAGCGATATAGTTTGTACCCCTTACATCTCCCATGTTTTGGCGCTAACATCATTTTCAAATTATTTCAAATGCTAAATTTCGATAAAATGGGCATTTAATATATGCGCACAAGACATTTAATTAATTAATTTTGCCTTTAAAAATCGAAACTATTAAATACGAAGGCATTAAATTAATTAATTATTATTTTAAATAAATAAATTGAGGCGCTTGGGTTCTATTTTCCATATTCCAAAAAGGTCGGCCTTGATTTTTATTTAAAATTTGTTTTTATTTTGCCTTATTTCCAAAAGTCGGCCTAGGGGTAATTGAGGAGGTAAGCGCTTATATAAAGGGGGTGTGATATGGCATTTTAAAACATCATTCAATCATCCTTTGCATGCGATTTGGAGAAGACAATTACAGGGTGCGAATTTCATCAAGGAGAGGTGCGAAATTTCCATTCAAAGGGGAGTGCGAACTTGGTTTGTGTTCAAGTGGAGCGAATTTGCCATCAAGACGTTGAAGACCCCACAAGTTGGCAAAGTTAACAAGGAAGGCGCCTTTGCTAGAGGAGGATTGCATTGATACTTCAAATTTCGATTTTTGCCTAGGCGATTTCCTTATTTTGCATTTTTTAGAGTTAGCTCTCGAGTGAGGTATGGCGAAGTCTTCCCTTGTCTTGAATTTTGAATATTGATCTTAAATTTTGAATTTTGAAATTTTGAAATTTCCAGTAGCTCAATCGTATTTAGGAAATGATAACTCAAAGACTTATCATGAAGTTTCCTAAATTCAATCTTTAATCTAATCTATATTTTTACATTGCAAAATCTATTTCTCATTATGAAATGTTGTGTAGGTGTTACGATGGCGACCCTGAAGGCGGGAGCATCCACCAGTCGTCCAGCTCTCATGAAGGAAGATCAGAAGAACGAAGAGTTGGAGACCAAGATCGTGTCGAAGTGGAGCAACATTGGAGATACCAACCTGGGAAACTTCAGTACGAAGAAGTTTCGAGAGGTCCCGTACATTGGCAAGCCGTCACCTGTCGCAAGGAGAATAATTGAAAGTGGTATCATTAAGGCGGCCGGCTTCCCTCCAGCAATCCAGTGCCATGAGTTGATGATCGAGTGTGCTCACCATTATGATCCACAGTCCAGATCGATAGTGTCCAAGGAAGGCGACACTTTTGCTTATCTTTCAGAGGAAGCTATCAGTGAAGCTCTTCACTTGCCAGAACATAAAGATATGATTTATAAAAGCTTAGAAGGAGCCAGGTCCATGTACGAAGATGATCCAGACACTTGCCTAAGCATCATCAATAAGAACTGGTTACTCAAGAGTCGTCCTTGCTTGAGCAAGATCCCGAACACACCACATAGGATCGACTTCCAGGAGGAGTACAAAGATTTGATAACATTACTCAACCGAGTTACAGGGGCTCCTCAAGCCTTCTATTTTGAGAAGTGGATGTTCTACTTCATCCAAGTGATAGTTCAGGGAAAAGGAACAATCCATTGGGCTAGAATGATTAGCCATTGCTTGGACGTACAGTTAAGGAGATTGAAGGCTACCAAGTCTTTCCACATGAGTTCATACATCATATATGCCTTGATCAGGAGCTTTGAGTATGTAGGACTGCCTCACAGGGGAGTGATTGGAAGAGGGCCCGGGGAAGTCAGAGTTTGTGATTCCTATGTTCACTTGCATCATCCGCCAGGAAGTAACTACAAGTTAGTCAATGATACATTCACGATGAACATCACCAGGATATTGCAAGGCGGGATTCACAATCGGCTATCTCAGGATGCACAAGAGCTTGTAAAGAGGTACGGTGCTTGGTTCATCCAATTTCAGAAGTTTACATATATTAGAGTTCATGGATGTCCTTCACCTCCCTATATGTTGCTGAGATATCCGACAGACAGAATTGTGTTACTTGAGGTAACAAGACAGTTGGGCGCTTATGTGAAAGCATTCAGACACAGACATGGAAATGGAGTTCCTGTGCCTATCATATTGGGGAATTCAGTTGAGGTATGTCCTAATGCTCTAGCCATGGATGATGCAGAGAAAGAGTTAGCTTTATATTCATTTTCATTCTTTGCCTTGAGGGAGAACTTTGATCCATATGGGTATATAGAGGAGACAGTCGGAAGAAAATATAAGCATGAGTTTCAGATAGAGGACTTTGTGATGAATCTCTTGGATGACCTTGAAGTGAAAAGAAAGATGCATTCTAGATTGCCTTTAGACTTTATCAGAAAATGCAAAATTTACAGAGTGGCCGACCAAGCTCAGGACAGTGGCAGACATCTCCAATCATCTTATGATCGAGAAAGCAAATCAGTAAGGCTAGATTGGAATGAACCCGAGGTTGTGGATCTAGATGCTTTGATGGCTCCAGTCTTGTCTTGTACTCGCAAATGGGTTGATGTGCAGCATCAGAAGTTGAGAGAGCAAGGCATATCTATGACTTTCACTTTGGAAGAGAGACTAGTTGAAGGAGGAGCAAGTGTAAGTGAGGGTAACCCTAATCCCAGAAATGCAAGCGAAGGCAACCTTCGGAGTGTAAGTGAGGGCAATCCCCATTCAAGAGGCTCGAAGAGGAAGGAGAGACCTGAGAAAAGAGAATCTTCCAAGAAGAAGCTAGAGGCCAATCGAGATCGTTCATCCGGCACATCTTCTCGGCCTGAGAAGAGGACACTTGAGATAGAGGAGTCTATGGAATCAATGGTACAGAATGATAAAGAAGGACAGGCACCTCGAAGGTCACCAAGTGGGTCTCTCCAAGCTAATGAGCTACATGAAGATAAGGAAGAAAACGAAGTAACATCTCCTCTCAGAGAAGAAGAAACATTGCCTAATGAGATACAGGTTAGAGAAACAAGATCTGCCATTCCAGATTGGTTAAAGGAGAGACTAACAAGGGTGATTGTGATCGAGGACGAAGATAATGTGATTGATTTAGAGAGCCTTGTTGGAAATTCTCAGGGAGTGACAGAAAAGAAGAAAGCCACTAAGATGTCCAAGATGATCAGAGATGAGACAGGATCCAGGAAATTACAGATAGCTACACCCGCAGTGGACAAGTATGAAGGTGAGATCCTCGCAGAGGAATTTGATGTAGAGACATTTGAGCTTGGTCCACTCACAGCCGAGCAGACGTTGGATGATGCCACTGATTCATTTGAGGCACTTAAGGACAAGCTTAGAGAAGAAATGGAAAAGAATAGGAAGCTTGAGCGAGAGGTCAGTGCTTGGAGAGGCTACTTTAGCCATCTCAATCAGCCTTTGAGGCGTCAGGATCCAGCAGTATCTCCTGCGCAGGCACTTCCCCTCGAATCAGTTGGCGAGGCAGAGAGAGTCAGGAGTTTGGTTCAGCTTATGAGCTCATGGATTGACAAATCCCATGTAGTTGCTATTGAATTTGCAACAAGGATGATGCAGACCATTCATCGAGCTATTCAAGTTCTTGAGGTCATCCACAACTTGATGATAACGGTAGCTGCCTTTGCTCATACTAAAGATGTTATCATTCCTGTTCTGCAAGTAATCAGACAAACATCAAGGAAGGTCCTAGTGCAAGAAAAGATAATGGATGGAGGACCTCATGGTTTACTTCAGTGGTCGACTTTACTCCAGATGAAGGAAGTTCTCTTCGAGGACATCAGTACTAGATGCAATCATGTTGATGAGGTTATCCACTCGATCTAGGACAGAGTGTTTGAGGTACTACGTACTATTCTTGGCAGGAGGATCGAAGTTGAGACAGATGTGGATTTGCAAGAATTAGAAGATAGAGTCAAGGTCATCCTTTGCAAAGATGAGAATATTATTACAGATGAGCAACGGGACCAGATGTTTGCTACCATGCTCCTGATTGAGAAGACAAAGGAACTTGAACCTGAATGGGACGCTGCTCTTCTCAGGGCTTTCGATCAGGTCATCCACTTAGAAGAACGAATGAAGAATCTTCTCGAGATTCCAATTGCTGAGATCGAAGGAATCGTGTCTAGATTCATTGCATATGCTAAAAAAGAGCATTGGAAAGGAAATAAGATTCTAGATGAGAGGTTGTTATAGATGATGTGGCACCTTAATTGTCATTGGTCTATGTCTCCTAGATTTTCGTGCCAAATTTAATATTTGGCTATGCATTTAATATTGTTTAGTAAAAAGGGAGCTATTTGTAATAAACCCTAATTAGGGTTTAGGTGTCATAATCTTGGCCATTGATCTTATTTTGATTTGGACCGTTCATTGTAATTGAGGATGCTATATATACCCTCATTTCTTTTCATTTTGTAACTAAAACTAGAGATTAGATGTCAGCATTAGTGATTAGAGATTAGCAATTTGATAGAAGCAAGTATTTTGTAGCAAGATTGAGCTTTGAAGAAGGAATTTCAAACAATTGTTGTTCATGATGGCTTTGAGATCAATAAAATATTGAAGTTATGGTGTTTTATTGCAATTCTTGTGGTTATCTTCATGGTTGTTCGTTTTCTTGAATCATTCTCAATCAAAATAACAAAGTGTTGGACTTGATCGTCGATGAGGTTCACTTTCCAAACCACTAGCTTCTTGCTGATTGTAGGAACGCCTTGCGTGGTCAACTGGATCAACTTGAAGTACTTAAACTTTCAATCATTGTTGTATCTTGGACATGTGCCTTCGTGGCAGTGTTTATGATCCTTGATGAATTGAAAAATCATTTGTTACCATAGAAGATCGCATCAATTTCAATTGAGTTGTTACTTTATGGCAATATTGAGGTTGGTAGAATCTTACCAAGTCTCGTCCACATTAAGTCATTCTTAGGATTAGATTAGACTTTATCTCTTGCAAGCCCTACTCTTTTGATCTTTTTTGAGAGCTTGTTAGTATTAGGAAACCCTGTTCCTGCAGTTCGGATTTGGCGTAAGACCCCTTGACGAAACAACAATCACAACGACCACTGGTGCTTATCCACACGTAGAGACCCTACATAAAAGAACATTGGAGTCACCCTGATTGATCCTTTTTTGCGACACCTTCAGCAATCAGAGACTTTACTCAAGAGAGGATAAGGTACCTTTAGGTATTTTATTCTGTGTTTGATAGTGTACAAAATACACGTCAACACTACCCTACTAGCATCAACAATGTGTACATCATCTTTAGATTTTACAACAATCTGAACTGAAAACTAAGCTATGTCCCTGATCACATAACTGACTTACACTTAGCAAATCGTGTTTCAGTCCTTCTACAAACAAGACATTTTCAACTTGTCTTACCATCATTTAACATTAGTTTTCCTTTACCTGCCACCTTCGTTGATGAATTACCTCCAGACCTTTGCTTCCATTAGACTTTTTGAGATTCAAGAACTTACTCTCATCTCTAGTCATATGTCTGGAGCAGTCACTATCAACATACCAAATGTCTTTCTCATTTTGTGGAAGAAGGGCTGTTTGCACAATTAAAGATTCTTCTAGGACTTGTATCTCCTTTTTCCTCCATACTTTGGTACTCTCCTTTGCTTTGCCCTTTGTATCAACTTTCTTAGAGAAATCTGCCATACCACTCATACAAACTCTTACAGTATGTCCAAAATTATTACACTTGTAACATATAACATTGTAATTTCTCAAAGGAGCAAAAAAAAATTCCTATTCATGAGTCTGAAATCTCTTCTAGCAAACACTCTACAATTGATTGCCTTGTGCACAAAATAATTAACTTGATATTGATGTCCCATCCCGAAGGAATTGATGGAAGTCTTTGCGCTTTCTAGAAACTTCATTTCCTTTCTCTCATTTCATTTTGAAAGTGGTTACTGCTGTTTATATCAAATCGCTATCCTTTTCTGTGAAGAGAAAAAGATATTGTCTTTCTTGAAAGAAGAAGAAAGATTGCTGTCCCATCCTATTTTATTTTCAAAGTTGTAGTTAGATAGGGGGAGCCTTCCCTTAATTAGGAGAGTTTTACTCACACGTTGTGGTTGAAACCACAATTTTGTATATTTCCCCAAGTGTACGAAATTTTCAGCCAACAGGATGATGTAGTTAGAGTCGTGTATTTGGACACATAAAATAGTTTCAATTGTGTATTTGTAATTTTGTTTTGACAAATTACATGTAAAAACAAAAATTGTAATTGCAAGTGTCACTTTTACTTGCATTGTTGTAAAATGTAATTACATGTAAAGTTGGAATAAGTCACGGTTGTTGAGAGAATTTCTCAAGTTAGTTAGGATCTTCCCACCTTTTTCTCAAATCTCCTCTCCTATAAATACTTAAGGGGGTCTATTGTAATTGATATCTTTTGGCAATGCAACAAAACTCCACCAGTTTGTATGTGCACTCTAGGACTTTGAGCATAGATGTAAATCAAATTGCTTACAATAAGAGGGGCAAGTTGTGTTGAGACTTTGTGCCAATTCAAGTTGTTATGTAACGACAGTTTCAGGAGTTGATTGTGAGCTTTGTTCTATTGTTCAAGAGGGATTTAAATTCAGTCTTGTAGACTTTGAGCTACTAATTGTATTTAGAGTTATATGTTTGGTTTTCAGACTTGGTCTTCCAAACTTTGAGTTGCTTATCATATTTGAAGCTTGTGTGGATAGCTCAAGTGGGGAGATAGCTTGCTGACTTTGTGCTGCTTCTATTTTTAAGACTTGTGCATGTAAGGTGAAGAGCATCATAGAGATAGACTTTGAGCCGTTGTGTGTTGTACACTGTTATCATTATGAGAAGGTTGATAGGATAGTAGAAGTGCTGAAGACTTTGTGCTTTCATTTCTATTTTCCCGTCCCTGGGAAGTGACAGAGGTCTTTGTGCTTTCATGGAAACTTTGCTTCTCTTATGTCCGAAAAATCCTATGAAAAAGTCTCATTTTTGTATTTGCTGTTATTTATTTCCAATTGCTATTACTTTTCTGTGAAGAGAAAAGAGTATAGTTTTTCTTGAAAGAAGAAGAAAGACTACTGTTTCACCCATATTAGATTAGTTTAGTTTGTAGATAGGGGGAGCCTTTCCTAAATTAGGAGAGTATCATACTCACACACTGTGGTTGAAATTACAATTTTGCACATCCCCCAGGTGTACAAAATTTTCAACCAAGAATTTTTGGCTACTCTGTTGGGGACACGAATGCATTCAAGAGCCTTATGCTTTTGTTTGAAGTCTAGTGTCTTGTTGTTTTCAGAATAACTTTTCTTGGGTTTCTGCTAAACAAGAGGTTTGAAATATTTTGTTTATTCTATCTTAGAATCTCTGATATAAATTTGTTGAATCATTACATAACAGATTGGCCCGTCCAACTCACCAACAGTTTTTGGCGACTCTACTAGGGATTTGATACACATCCAAAAGCCTGACATGTTTGTTTGAAGTATACCAGTATCCTATTCATTGTAATTTCTTTTCTTGTAATTTCTCAAGCTTTCACCAAGGACATGTAAGATGGCTGCTCAAGGTCCTTGGGGGAATGCTTTTGGTCCGTTGAATCTAACTCTTCCATTACATGCTTTTCTTGATGGTTTGAGGAAGAACTTTCCTTGGAGATGGAAGACAACATCCAGATGAGCACATTGCTGCCTTCTATATTTCATGTGGTGTGGAACATGAGGATGTTTTAGTGAGACTTTTCATTGAGACACTCCAATGTGTAGTTGCAGACTGGTTTTACTACCTCGCGCCACAGACCATCACAAACTAGGCTACACTCAGAACAAAGTTTGAAGAAAGGTTCAAGCTTGCAGAGGACGTGCATGCATTGTTAGCTCAACTAACTCAAATGAAAAAAGAGTCACATGAACCCATGCAGGAGTTTGTGGCTAAATTCAACAAGTTGTCTAACAGAATTCCAACTGTTGCTCAGGCTACCGCTGAAAATTTGAAGTGCTTCTTCATCAATGCTCAAGTGCCTAAGGTAAGTTTTCTGTTGAGAAGGGTTGTTCCAAGAGACCTTGTAGCAGCACAAGCCTTAGCAATTGATGTTGAAGATGATCTTATCCGTGTTGGTAAGATAAAGATAGAGCCAAATGGGTCCAAAGAAATCTCTTCATTGGAATCATGGGCTACCAAGAGAACAGATCCCATGGTGCAAAAGTTGGCTAATGAGTTGCTTGCTCTCAAAAGGCAAGTAGCTCAAGGTATATTCTCTTCCCCTTATGAAGAAGACATTCCAATGAGGTCATTTCCAAATATTGCTCCTAGCTATGTAACTAGAAATCAAGACAAGCTTCCTTCATCACTAGAAGGGCTTGCTCTTGAGGCACCACCAACAAATGCAACAGTGGAGAATTTTGAATCTGAACAAAGTGATCTTGCTGGTCTCTTCCAAGAAGAGGAGGAAACAAACATAGCTGGCAACTCTCAAATCTGGTTTATGCAATTCCAGAAAGCTGATGAACAAAAAGAAAAGACCATATCGGATACCATGAGGAATACACAAGAAGAAGTTGAAGGCCACCTTTGCAAGGTGCTGATGAAGGAGGACAATCATGTCATGGGATATGAAACAATGGTTTATGAAGATAAAAATGAGGTTTGTGTAGTTTGGTTTGATGAATTGCCCTATTTTGTGGAGAAAGATGAAGAAAACTTACTCAAATCAACATCAACAACAGTTTTAGAACATAAAGATAATTCTATTTTGGAGTTTGGAGAGTTTGATGAGAGTTGTCATGAAGCAAAGTTCAGCTCTCCTAATCAAAAGAGCAAAGAAGATATTGAAGAGGATACGTTTTGGTATGCGATGGAACATTTTTGTTCAAGCTTTAATGCCAAACCAGTATCCCATAAGTTAGAAGATCATGAGTAGCTTGAGAAAGATGAAAATCAAGAGTCTATTTTCCAGGGTGGAGGTTTTGATAGTTTTTCAGGTCCTCAAGAAAGTTCTTCTAGGGCTGAAATAGAATATGTTATGCATAAGAGATCTACCCCAGAACTTGATGAAGATCATTTCATGAGTACTATAGAGTAATTTTGTTCAAGTCTTGTTGACGATTCTCTCCAATCAAAAGTTTGTGAACATCATACTGAGGAATGCAATGTAGTCATGTTTTCATTTGACTCACATGAAGGAGATCTCTCCATTCAGTATGAGGTTGTCATGGTTGAAAAACTAGTTGTTCAAGTTGCAACTAGTAAGAAAGATTCAATCTTTGTACGATCAAGAGGATGTCCAATCAGACATCTTGCTTGGTTGGAAGCCAATGGGAGGACAGAGGTTTCACTTGTTCCTGAACATGAAGATACAGTTGAGAGTAAGGCCAAACATGCATTTTCAGCTAAGCAAGAGTAGTTTGGCTTCAAAAATCTACTTTGGAGCAGTAGTACATATGATTTATTTCAAGAGGAAGGTGAATTTGTTCATCTTTTTCAAGGAGTAGTTCATTGAACTATGGTACAATTGTTCATTCTTCTATTTGTTGTGCCTGCTCATGATCATGCGAGGTACTGCAAGTTGTTAAAAAGAGGCAACTATTTTGTTGAGCCAGTGAATGGTTTCATTCGAAAGGTTTTCATTGTGGTTAGTTTAGGATAGGTAGGTTTCCATTTCCAATAAGTGCAGTTGCACAAGTCTGCGTCTTGTTTTCAGTCATATCATCCTTCTTGTCGTCTATGTCTTTGTTGTTTGACTTTGTAACCCAATGGATACTAAGGCATTTAGAGTTCTAGATTCTACTCCCTTCAATCATTCCAACAATCAAAGGAAGCTCCCCAGTTAGAGTCAATTGTTGTTCTCATTTTTTAATTTTCAAAAATGTGACAACCCCTACAAATTTTTTCTTTAAATGCGTCATTTTTGTCTCCAAGGCACGTTTTACGAGTTGCAAAACTCACATTTGTTAGTGTCAAATCATTAGGGGGTGTCTTTACCACCATTGTCCAAGCTTTGATAAGTTTTGGCCTTCATTTTCCTAGCTTTTTGAGGAATTTCGGGTTTCAGAGTAGTCACTGCAAGTTGGAGATTTTACTCTTAAGACACGCTTCCCGAGGCAAAATTCTTCCTCCTTTCTAAATTGGACTAATCTTTGGTTCATCCTTGATCCATGTTTCAAATTTCATCACATTCCGAGTTCATTTGCTATGTCTTTCCTTCAAATTCGAGTATTTTCCTCCTGACTACAAGTGGGAAATTTTCCTTCTTTTGCAAGTAAGGAATTTTCTTTTGTTTTTGTGTTGTAGGGTTTTTTTCAAGCAATTACAAGTGAACTTTATAAAAGACTTGTAACTTGTAACTTGCTTTTTATTTCCCATTTCCCGTTTTTGTCTTTTAAGTTTGTAAGAACTTTTTGGACAAATTGCAAGTTAATTTAAAAATACAAGTTTAATGAGAACTTGTACATTATCATAAAAGTTCCTACTTTGTGCTTTTAAGTTGTAATAGGGATTTTATTTTCCTATTACAAGTGTTTTTATGTTTTTATGTCTTTTAGTTATAATAGGGATTTTAGTTCCCTATTACATGTTTTTATGTTTTCCTACCACAATTTTACATATCCCCCAGGTGTACAAAAGTTTCAACCAACATAATGTATCTTTCTGCGATGGGTATGGGAAATAGTCATATGGACTCTTTGATGAAAGAATACAGGAAAATGGGAGATAAAGCATACAGTGTCAAGGGGATCGTTAGCTCAAATAACTGCTAGAAATGAAATCTCAAATACAATACTAGGCGGCAAGCCAACCCCTTCCGCTTATCCAACAGGTGTAAGAACTTCTACAACACTATGGCGATGCAACTAGCCAATTACAAGATTAAAAGATTGAAAGAACAACAATCACTCGACCGCTTATGCAGCGGGAGGACTAGAAATGAATAGCAATCAACTCAACCACTTATTCAGCGGGAGGACAGTGTTACAATAGATAAGAAGGCGGCAAGCCAACCTCTTCCACTTATGCAGTGGGACAAAGAGCAACAGTCCAAGTATATAGCTGTTAGTACTACGAATCAGCCTTACATTACAAACATGGATTACAAAATAACTAGAATCACTGTCCAAACTAGACGGCAAGGCCAACCTCTTCCACTTATGCAGTGGGACTAAGAGAGTTCAAATAAATTGTTGTTAGTACTACAAACCAGCATTACAATATGATTCATCATGGATTTTCAAATGCCAAAACCCAAACTAACAGCTGCAACTTATTCCAAGATTCTTCACACCACACCAATAGACTCACACACCTGAAAACCAGCTTCAACCCCAAAAAGACTAAATCTGATATGAATGAACAGTAGGCTGGAAATACAGACCAGCAACACTAAAATCCTCACAAAGACTTATAAACCACTCCCCACACACTCAAATTATCTCTAAACACACTCCAAAGGCCATAGGCTTAAAGCGACTAAGGCTACACTGAGAAAATGGCACCAACAAACCAAAATCAGCATAACACAACCCCAAACACCTCCTAGCAAAGATGCCTACAACTGAAAGGTTCGACTTGCTATATAAAATCCAATATTCTAAGATATTCAATAAAAACTTACAGGATGAATCGCCCAAGGCATAGGAAATGAATGAGCAAGTGCCCAGAATGATCTGACACACAAACTGAGAGTTATGAACTAAAACATGCTATAGTCACACCAAAACCAGCAAACTGAAAATCCACACACAACACTCCAGAATCAGAAAACTAATACATAAATCTGCAACATTACCTTCAATCCACTCCTCTGAATGAAGAGCAGTCTCTAGCTCGACTAGTTGCTGTATTGCAAGCAAGAAATCAAGCTATGGCTAGGAGGTAAGTGTTACCCGAAGCTTTCACTCTGCATTTCGGCAACATTTCATTATAAAAAATTCTTGGATAGTCCCAAATGAAGGCCAAGGCACCTATTTATAACTTGCTCCTCAAGTCAAACTTCTTTTCCCTCGAATATGGGATTAAACAACCACATTCCAATTTCCTTAATTTGCATTTCATTTTATTTCTCCAAAATCGCCGATTACTTGGTGGCAAATACACTTTATAAAAAATACATTGATAAAGTGTATTATGGCGTTTAAAGAATAAAGTGAATTATATCATAAAATTGTCTTATTTTTTCTCCTAAGGTGTCCATCTCGCCTTTACAATAATTCACTTATAAAATATTTTCCTCAACCAAAAATCGCCACATATAATTAAGGAAATGACTTAGATATCAATATAACTTAAGCAATCCCTTTTAAATAAACCATCCAACCTTTGCCTTAAGTTATAATTTATTTTAAAACACCATTTTTTCATCAAATATTGAACCTGCCAAAACAAGCTCCAAGGATATGGGGAAACAAGCTTAAGAGAATTGACCTACCAGAAATAGTCACTGAACTGAGCTGAAGAACCCTTGCCAAGAATAACACCAAAATGTTGGAAGACCAACTGCTCAAACTGACCTGCCGGAAATAGCCATTTGAACGGGCTTGTTGACATCCTTCTAAAAATAGAACTACTAAAAATAATACTTACTAAAAATAGCATACTGCTAAAAATAGTAAGTGTTTACAAAGTGATTTTAAGCACATTCTGAGCAACCGTCGCACTTACTAAAAATAGTAAGTCCGAAAAAAGTCTTTGGATTTAGTTGCATGTCACACCATCGCGAAGCTCTCTGAAAACCCAGAAGGAATCCGGAATCAGAACTATAAAATTCCAACATGCAAGCCACCAAAACTGCCAAAGCATCCTCCTAGAAAATAGGAAACCCTAATTCTCTCTCTGACTGATCAACGGGTCTCAGGATTAGCCAACAGACCCCAAAACAAACTAGAGCAGAAAATAGGACATTACAGTTACGACAAGTAATAAGGGAGCGATTTCATACAAAAACAAATAAATGAAACAAATAAAGTAATATGATTGATGAGACCATTATTCAAGACAACAATTATAGGTGTGATTCACATCCTTAAACAAACACTTCACAAAAGCTCCGATCAATATGAGAAATGCTGCGATGAATTAGCACTAACAAGAACAAACCATTGGTATTAAGGAAAAGACACAATCTTTGTATGAAAGGTTATAAGAAGGATATATAATATGTCAACTCTCACATTCCCAAAGGCATGGATCAGTAGGATATATTTATCCTTTGTTTCCAGATTTGAAAGATTTCATGAGAGCAGACCGAAGGTCATTAATCGTGTAAGACATCTGAAATCGCACTGTACATAGTGATTATCACCTGCAAAAATCAGACACAGCACCTCCCTAACACTTGCGGGATTCCAACTCCATATTCGATATAGCTACCCTAACATATATCAGCTATTGCAAATGTGTATCAAGCATATTGGGAACAACATTCTGACTACTGTAAGCAGATTTGTATCTCATATATTAATGATAAATTTGGGAATAGCACACCCATCAAGTTCGTAGTGCATTATTTATTGATACATCACAAGGGACTTCTATATTCTTTATCCTTTATTATTCAATTGTCTCCAACTATATATGGTTCATCGCAAAATAAGACACTGTGAGTTAAGAAGTATAAGCAATTGTCCTCTAATGTAATAGGAAGCCCAATCTGCAATAGTTTTTTCCTAGCAACCTTGCTATTGGAATTTCTTCAAACAGTTTGCAAGCATCTAGAGATGGTCTGTTATTTTTCCTGTACCGTGGTTAAGTTTTTCCCTGGTGTTTGGTTTTTACATAAAGACGGTAACATAACATTCCAATGCATATAGAACATTAACCAGCAACACTCGCTTTGACACAATACATGTGATTAATGGAAAAGAAATCTACTCTTTTCAGACCAAATTACATTCTTCAGCAATACAGTGCTTCTTGACACTACACAATGTAAGAGTAAATTCCAATGCGTTCAGGAGATCTGTACAGACAATAATGAATGTTTTTAGAAGAACCTAGAAGTAACGCTATTCCTTGAGTGGTGGCTAACATACGCGTTCCCAGCAACTACAGACTCGAGCTACAGATCAGTTTCCACGACCAGGCTTCCATAGTTACGCCCAAACATTTGAAATACGCCCAACTGCAGGTATGTCATCCAGCCAAAGTGCTTCGTCCAGTTTTCAAAGGTAATCACCCTGTCAAAGCTCTGTGCCAAGTTGCAATGTGACACCCAGCCAATATTTTTGTCTTGAACTGATTAACAGTAATATAGGTAGCTGTAGAATGTTATAATAATTTTCCACGACCAACATCCACGATTCTACCAAAGTTTGGACGCCACAGGAGTTGCAGTTTTTCACGGCTGACACTAGGGGTTAACACGTCAATTTCCAGATGTGTGGCGATTCACAGGAAAATGTCACGATTTGCACAGCTTGTCAATCAATTTGCTACTGCCAACAGCCCACGATGTTCTCAGGCCACCTCACTGTCAAAACGTTGAGACCAAGTACTCATGTCTAGCAATCTAGAACTCTCTCCAAACTTCTACTGAAGACATCCCAAGTTATCATTTACCAGCTCAAATCGATGGAACTATTTGCTACTGCCGGTAGAAATATTGACTGCTGCTGTAAATAATATAAATTCCTTCCAGAATTAAACCCTTACCAGAAATGCTGTCAAACCTCTAGTTTGCAACAACTTAACTCCATGATTCACCAGATTCAACTTTTTTTGAAGAATCTCCCAGATTTGGTCTTTCACAAACGTGGGAAATATTGCTAATGAGGGTATTCGTCCCCACAAGCCCAAACTCCATAATTTCTCCAGAATTTCCAGTTCACAATTTCCAAGAACACAAAGTCCAAAGATAGCATTTTCCAGCATTCAATGCACACATTTATTACTTCATTTTGGCTCCAATCCAAATGCATCACGAATGTGGGATAAATGTAAAATAGAATAAAATATTATTATCCCCTTATGTCTCCAAAAGAAGGGGTACTTTTAATATTTTCTTTTTTAACATTAGCTTAAGCATTAAATAATCCCTTAAGTTAAATATATTTAACTTTAGAAACTTTTGATTTTTGCTTGAATAATTAATTCCTCCATGAAAAATGCAATCCAGGTGAATGAATAAATGCACCGAAATGATGTTAACCAAAATCGCACCAAAATTTACCCGACACTGTGCCCAAATTGACTTACTATAAATAGTAAGTTCTTGGTAACCCTGTCAAATCAACTCCGTTTGGCTCGAAACTGAATTTGCCCAGGCCAAATCCATTGCAGATCCCTGCAAAGTCCTGTTTAGCCCTCGGGACCATGACAAAAAGGGCTAACGACAAATTGCCAGATAACTGCTAAAAGGGGATATTACATCTAATTCCTAAGCTATTCAATAAGGGACATTACATTACTATGTTGAGTCTAGATGAATGTCTTAAGTGCAAAGGCTTTAGAGGACATAGACAATGTTTCATATGAAAGTTTGGTAGGCAAATTTATGTATGTATTGGTTTTTACAAGGCGAAGCATTGCCTAAGTAGTGACAGTTGTAAGTAGGTTCATTGCAAAGCTTGGCAAAAAACATTGGGCACAAATTAAAAGAATGTTCAGATATTTGAAAGGAACTGTGGATTACTGTTTGTGTTATCATTTTACTAGTGATGTTGGCAAGGTGTTAACAAATAGTGGCTTGTTAACTTTGATTAGGTTGAAGATCTAGATAATCAAAGATCAACAAGTGAACGTCTCAACTTTGTTTGGAGTAGCAATAAGTTGGATGAGTAAATGGCAATATGTCATGTCCCCTTTTTAATTAATTATTCTGGAGGAGATATTATCCAATTCTAAAAATTCTCTTTCGATTAAGGCGGCAATCAATTATTACCAGAATTTTCGGCAGTTTTCATGACAACTTGCATGTGAGGAGTTATTGTTTAATTTTGGTAAAGAATCTTGCAACATATGAAATGATGGGCTTCTTTGGAGGGAAATTAATGGAAATTATATTATTTCACTTTTTTTTTTTGCAGAGGGAGTTTGGATTTGCTCTTATATATATTTGCAGACAAATTTGGATTCCAAACATCTCCTTTCATCTTGTTAAAACTCAACCGAAATTTGTTTGGACACTTGTGTTCAAAAAGTAAATTATTGTGGATGAAAACCCATTGGAAATAAGTGATCAGCGGATGAAAACCCATTGGTTGCAGGTAGCAGAGGATGAAACTCCTTTGGTACATGAGGGTGATCTCTTTGGAGGTTGCATTGGAGCTTCAAGATTTGGCTGTTTCATTTGTTTCTAGTTTTGTGTTTTGTGTAGGTTTTGGGTTGCAATTTGAGTGCAATGTTTGGTTTTAATATTGCTGTAGGTTTTGTTGCTTATTTAGAGTGATTTTTTAATTTGATTTTTTCTGTCCATATCCCATCCCAAGAGTTGGAGGTGTCATCTTTCCAGTTTGGTAGTGCTGTGAATGTAGGGTTTTAGAGTGTGTTGTGTGAGTATATTTCAGTGTGGTGTTTTCAGATTGGTTTGAGTTGTTTCTTGTTGTTGTTGTGACTGTACATCAGTCCCATTTTCTGTACTCAATCAGATAATTAATGTAAGATGGAGTTCATATTTACACCATTTCCGTGTTTATCAATGAAATCGCATGCAGTGAAATTGATAGTTTTGTTTACAGATTTGTGTTGCCAGTTTGGTGCAGGTTTTGCTGCTTCTTATGCTGGACTATTTTTCTGTTGTAACATGTTTTTCATGTAATATATCTGATTGTATCAATAGATGAAGACCCAGAAGTTTTTTTGCAAAATTGTTAAAATTGGGTGCATAGTTTAGTGAAGAATTTGTTAAAATATATGCAGAGTATTAGTTGTATTTCCAAATTTTGTTTGAAAAGGGTTTGAAGTTCTATATTTATCTCAGATTTGTTGTGTGTTCTTGTTATTAAAAAAATTGGAAAGAATATCTTAATTTGGGATACTACACAATAGATAGTTGCTTTGTCCACAACTGAAGCAAAGTACATGGCAACAACACATGCTTGCAAATAGATCACGAGGTTACAAAGACTAGGTAATAACATTGGGTTTCAAATTCATATAGCATTGAAATGTGATTCTCAAAGTGCAATTCATCTAGTTTAGAATTTTGTTTCCATGCTCAAACTAAACATATAGATGTGCAATGTTATTTTCTTAGGGAGATCGTTGAAACTTGAGACAAGGTTCAAATGGAGAAAATTGACATAAGTAGATACTATTGATTCTTTGACAAAACTTGTGAGTACTACTAAGTTTTTGTGGTGTAGGGATGAGATGAGTTCATCCTAGTCTCATACATGAGGTTAACTTGTTGGGATACTCTAGATTCGTTTGTACTTAATATCAAATGGGGGAATGTTGAAACTTTGGTGTTCCATTCACCTCTAGAGAATTCCTAGGAAGGTTTCTAGTAGAAGTTGGGGTGAGTTTCAAGAGTTACTATCTAACATGGAGGCTTGTCTAAGTTTGGTGTCACTGTGTTCCCAATTGCAAGTCATTTGGAAGAGAACTCACAACTGTATAATTGTATATGTCATTGGAGTCTATACAATAGTATAAGTGCATTTGTAATGCTGTTGAAGTAAATTGGTGACGACTAGGGGCATGGTGATGTTCTAGGGGATGCTTAGAGGTAATGCAAGTAGCTAGAAGCAATCATGAGTTTGCCATAGCTATTGCAAGCCATGAATAGTGTTTGGTTATAGTGCATGAAAGACATGCACAATTTAGGTGAAGTTCAACAACTGTTCACTAAGTGTGAGCAGCACCAACTTGTTATGTGCAGTGATCATCCATATGGGAAGGTCATGTTTCATGTATTCTATAGTATTGCCGATGTCACGATATGGTCATTAGATGTTTGTGTGAGTGTTGGTATTCCATGTGAGTAGATGGATAATTAGATGGTTGGAATTCGTTGTCAATGATTATATGACTATATTTAATTACTTGGAATTCGTTGTCAATGATTTTATGACTATATTTATCTACTTGTATAGATGGAACAAAGTTGGATTGGTTAGAAGTTGGTTTGATGTGTTGTATCTTGAAGGTGTGAAGTCCTAGTTGGAGGTTGTACGCAAATTGGATGTAAATTTTCTTGAGTAATACAAATGGGAATGTTCATTTGCTAGTGGGAGTTTTCTAGTAAGGTTTTCTCTTGTAAATTTATCTAATGTGTATCTTTAACTTGTGTAATACTTTCTTGTGCTTCCTTAAATGTTGTTTAATTGAATTGGATAACAAACATAATTGTATTTGATCACATAATCTTAAGGTGTTGTAATACTCCCCACTTTATTGGGCTATATTAGGGATTAAATTCCCAACATTATTTCATCTAAAGTATCTTCAAGCATTAAATTGGTTTTAAATTGGAACAAGGTTGTGAGGACCTTTAATTGTGGCTAACTTGACAAGTTTAATCTTGGTGTTGATTCTTGGATACACTTAGGATAGAAGATTTGAGAAAAATAAGGAAAATGACTAATAAGACCTAGAAATTTAACTGGTTTGTAAAAGAGCATCCTATTCAAACCCTGTATTGGGACACCCATTCCTCCAATATCTCATTCTTGGACAACATAACTAGTGGATCCAATGAGAGGTTCCGACTGAGTTCAATCTAGTCAGATCTAGAATCATTAAATTGTTGAGATGTTGACTAAGTAGTGAGTTAACCAGATTTTATAGGTTAGTTGGTATCATGAATTTCCTATTGCCTTCAATAGCTAAATTGGAATTGATAATTCACATTATTTACTTAGAATAACTTGGGGTTTTCTAGTGATAGGGAACTTGAGTTAGGATAATGGATTAAGGCCTCAATTCTAGCCATTGAAGTCCTAGAAGTGATAATAATTGTGTTTAAATTTTGGTTGGGTTGTGTTGTGACCATTTCACACATCGCCCCTCTTTTTGCTTTTGTTTTGCCTGTTCTTCTCTCTGCTTTTAGGATTTTAAGTGAGTGAGTGAGTTGTCTAGGCTAGGGTTAAGCCTTAGGGGTTTCTTTTGGATATTTTCAAGCCGAGTCCAGTCAAATTTTGAAGGTTATTACGCATCCTCCCGAAGATTGTGATTTTTTGAAGTAGGGTAAGCCTGTCAGGAAGGTCAGGTATGTCTCAGGTTAGGTCTAGTCAGGGTTCTTGAGGGAAAATTCAAATTTTGTCTAAGTGTTAGCATTTTGAAGATGGAATTGTATATTCTTGCCTAGGTAAGTTTTGATCAAATTTTGGAGGCGAGATGATGCCTGAAACAAAGAAATCGCTCCTGTCCTTCACTGGAGGCTCAGGGCGAATTTCATTCTAAGTGCAATTTCTTGTTTGCGAAGGCTTGCTAACTGGTTCCCGGCCTTAAAGATGACCTAATTATGCCTTGTGAAATGATTGAAGATCTAAATTGTGGATATTTTAGCTTAGAAAGGTGAAATCGCTCCAGTCCCTCTCCCAGGGACCAAGGCAAAAATGTTTTTTAGTGCATTTTGGTCTTTGACTTTTTAATTTGTTTTGTGCAGGGTCTCCAGGGGAGCTAATTGGACGTGACTTGACGATTTTAAGGATTTTCAAGGTTTAAAAATGATGAAATTTGGAGGTTTAGGAGGAATTCGCCCCTGTCCTTCCCTGAAGGACTAGGGCGATTTTCTTTACACATACCTTTTTGGACCTTTTTCGGACTTGAACTCTTGTTCATAGCTTGTAACAGGATGATATCTTCCCGAGCAAAGAGATTTCGAGATAAAAAGCGAAAAGATTTGGCCTAGAGGGCAAAATTTGCTCCTATCCCTCACTGAAGGACCGGAGCTTGAGTTTCAAATTTGCATTTTCCTTGCAAGATTAAAGTGATTTTACGATTTGAAGAGGCCAAGGGAAGTGTGTCCTGTCCGTTGAATATAATTTGAGTGGGCCACAAAGGAGGGAATCAACCCAAAAGACAACAATCGCTACTGTACCTCACCAATGGACCAGAGCGATTTTCTAACAAGGCAAATCTCTTGAAAAGGTAAGGCAAGTTTCGTATTTGAAATGAATGAAAGAGGGCGTAATTGGTCCATTGAAAATAATTTCAAAGGATAGCAAAGCACAGATAAGTTCATAATTGCAAAATCGCTCTTGTCCCTCTCCAGGGGACCAGGGCGAAAGATCTAAAAGACTACCTCTTCTCTCCAAATTGGGACGAACCTCGGCCAAGGCACAAGTTTGGAATGATACTTGAAGTGCTTCGGGGTGAAATGGAGTTGCAAGGACCACAAACTTCGATGACAGTTGGCCAAGGCGCTCCTGTCCCTCACCAAGGAACCAGGGCGAAAACCCCACATATGCCTATTTGCCTTACATTTTGAAATGCTTTTTTTTGTTTTCAAGACTCAAGAGCGAGTGGGGAATGATGTTTTATGCTTTGAAGGCAATTGGAGGTTGATGTGATTAAGAGTTTGTACCATGAACTAGAAGGGGCCCTCCTGTCCCTCTCCAAGGGACCAGGGCGATTCTTATAAAATCAACAAATTTTCCTCCAGAATCACGCCAAGGCAAGGTGGTGCAAGATGAGATATACCTTTTTAAAAATGGTGAACAAGGAATTGCTTCCAAAATTGACAATCCTAGGCTCAAATGCAAAAATCGCTCCTGTCCTTCACTGGAGGACCAGGGTGAAAATCTCTAGAACATCAATTTTGCCTTGCAAAAAACGAGTTGAACATGCACTGAAGGGACGAATGGAGATCATTGCTTACCCCCCAACTTGAATTGGCAATTTAAAAGATAAAGATCAAGGACAAAAGTGAGAAATCGCTCCTGTCCTTCACCAAGGGACCAGGGCGAAACTATCCTAAGGCATGTTCCTTCTAAAAGCCAAGTGAATTAAACTCGAGACTCCTATAAAAAATGCCATTTTGGACACCTAGGATGAAGTTTTGAACGTGGAAGCAAAAGATGCAAGCCTTAAAATACAAAGAGCGCTCCTGTCCCTCTCCAAGGGACCAGAGCGAAGTTATCAAAATTCATTATTTTTTGCCTTATTTTAGCAAATCGCACTAGATGCCAAGTTCGCTAAAAAACTTCGAAATATTTTAAAAATTTTAATTAAATTGGCATTTAATGAAAAGCGCATAGCATTTAATAATTAATTTGAAGTCTTGGAAAATCGTTTTTTTATTAATTGAGGCATTTGAAATTAATTATTATTAAATTATTATTAAAAGATAGAGCGCTTGAGGTATCATTTTAATATTTGGTTAAGTCGGCCTTCTTTTATTAATTTTTTGTTTATTTTGGCCTATTTTCACCAAGTCGGCCTATGGGAAAATGAAGTGGTGAGCGCCTATATAATGGGGTGTGTTGAGCGATTTTAATCAATCATTCATTCATTGTATCAAGTGCGATTTGGAGAAGCAAGGAAGGAGTGCGAAATCTGGTCTAGCTGGAGCGAACTTTGTTGGAGGCTAGTGGTGGTGGAATTGATGCTTGTGAAGACTAAAGGAGGCGCATTTTGCTAAAGGGAGTCTTGATCTACATTTTGCCTAGCAAATTCACCTTATTTTTGCATCATTTTTTAGAATTAATTCAAAGTGGAGGTATGGCGTGATCATCTTTGTCCCAATGTTGAAATTTTGAATTTTGAACTTCAAGTTTTTTGAAATTGCGTAGTTAATTAGGAAATGATAACTCAAAGATTTATCATGAAGTTTCCTAATTAAAAGCTTAAATCTTCCTTTCTAATCTATATTTCTACGTTGAAAAATATATTGCTCATTATGAAATGTTGTGTAGGTGTCAAGATGGCGACCCCAAAGGCAGGAGCATCCACTAGTCGTCCAGCTCTCATGAAGGAAGATCAGAGGAATGAAGAATTGGAGACCAAGATCGTGTCAAAGTGGAGCAACATTGGAGATACCAACTTGGGAAACTTCAATGTGAAGAAGTTTCGAGAGGTCCCTTACATTGGAAAACCATCACCTGTCGCAAAGAGAATAATTGAAAGTGGCATCATCAAGGCGACCGGTTTCCCTTCAATAGTCCAGTGCCATGAGCTGATGATCGAGTGTGCCCGCCATTACGACCCACAATCAAGATCAATCGTGTCCAAGGAAGGGAACACTTTGGCTTACCTTTCAGAAGAGGCTATAAGTGAGGCTCTCCATCTTCCAGAACATAAAGGTATGATTTACAAAAGCTTAGAAGGAGCTAGGTCCATGTATGAAGATGATCCAGACACTTGCTTGAGCATCATCAATAAGAATTGGTTACTCAAAAGTCGTCCTCGCCTGAGCAAGATTCCCAACACACCACATAGGATCGACTTCCAGGAGGAGTACAGAGATTTGATAACTTTGCTCAATCGAGTTACAGGGGCTCCTCAAGCCTTCTATTTTGAGAAGTGGATGTTCTACTTCATCCAAGTGATAGTTCAAGGAAAAGGAACAATTCATTGGGCTAGAATTATTAGCCATTGCTTGGACGTGCAGTTGAGAAGACTAAAGGCTACCAAGTCATTCCACATGAGCTCGTACATCATATATGCCTTGATTAGGAGTTTCGAATATGCAGGACTACCTCACAGAGGAGTGATCGGAAGAGGGCCCGGGGAAGTCAGAGTTTGTGAATCTTATGTTCATTTGCATCACCCACCAGGAAGTGACTACAAGATAGTCAATGATACCTTCACAATGAACGTCACTAGGATATTGCAGGGCGGGATTCACAATCGGTTATCTCAAGATGCACAAGAGCTTGTAAAGAGGTATGGTGCTTGGTTCATCCAATTCCAAAAGTTTACATATATTAGAGTTCATGGGTGTCCTTCACCTCCCTATATGTTGCCAAGATATCCGACAGACAGGATAATGCTACTTGAGGTGACTAGGCAGTTGGCGGCTTATGCGAAGGCAATCCTCATCCTAGAGGCGCAAAGAGGAAAGAAAGACCTGAGAAAAGGGAACCCTCCAAGAGGAAGCATTAGGCCAATCGAGATCGCTCATCCAATACATCTTCCCGACATGAAAAAAGGACAAGTCAGGATGTAGGACAAGAGAAGAGGGTACCTGAAGTTGAGGAATCTATGGAATCGATGGTACAGAATGATAAACACGAAGAAGGACAGGCATCTCAACGTTCATCAAGTCAATCCCCTCAAGTTAATGAGCTACATGAAGACAGGAATAATGATGAAGTGACATCTCCTCTCCGAGAAGAAGAACCATTGCCTAAAGAGATACAAGTTAGAGAGACAAGATCCGCCATCCCAGATTGGTTGAAGGAGAGGCTAACAAGGGTGATTGTGATCGAAGATGAAGATAATGTAATAGACTTAGAGAGCCTTGTAGGAAATTCTCAGGGAGTGATAGAGAGGAGGAAGGCCACCAAGATGTCAAAGATGATCAGAGATGAGACGGGGTCCAGGAAGTTGCAGATAGCTACACCAGCAGTGGACAAATATGAAGGTGAAATCCTTGCAGAGGAGCATGATGTAGAAACATTTGAACTGGGTCCACTCACCGCTGAGCAGACACTGGATGAGGCAACCGATTCATTTGAGGCACTTAAAGACAAGCTTAAAGAAGAAATGGAAAAGAATAGAAAGCTTGAGCGAGAGGTCGGTGCTTGGAGAGGCTACTTTAGCCATCTCAATTAGCCTTTGGGACGTCAAGATCCAGCAATGTCTCCCGTGCAAGCACTTCCCCTTGAATCAGTTGGCGAGGCAGAAAGAGTTAAAAGCTTGGTTTAGCTTATGAGCTCTTGGATTGACAAATCCCATACCGTAGCCGTTGAATTCGCAACAAGAATGATGCAGACCACCCATCGAGCTATCCAGGTCCTTGAGATCATCCACAACCTAATGATAACAGTAGCCGCCTTTGCTCACACTAGAGATGTTATTATTCCTGTTCTACAAGTAATCAGGCAAACACCAAGGAAGATCCTAGCACAAGAAAAGATAATGGATGGAGGAGCTCATAATCTACTCCAGTGGTCAACTTTACTCGAGATGAAGGAAGTTCTTTTCGAAGACATCAGCACCAAATGCAATCAAGTTGAAGAGGTCATCCATCCAATTCAGGACAAGATATTTGGGGTGTTATGTTCTATTCTTGGCAGAAGGATTGAAGATGAGACAGATGTGAATCTTCAAGAATTGGAAGAGAAGGTCAAGGTCATCTTTTGCAAAGACGAGAATGTTATCACAGATGAGCAAAGGGATCAAATGTTCACTACTATGCTCCTGATTGAGAAAATCAAGGAACTCGAACCTGGATGGGATGCAGCTCTTCTCAAGGCCTTCGATCAAGTTATCCACTTGGAGGAACGAATGAGGAATCTTCCCGAGATCCCTATTGCTGAGATTGAAGGAATTGTGTCCAGATTCATTACATATGCTAAGAAAGAGCATTGGAAAGGGAACAAGGTTCTAGAAGAGAGGTTGTTGTAGATGATGTGGCACCTTAATTATCATTGGTCTATGTTTCCTAGGATTTTGTGCCAAATTAAATATTTGGCTATGCATTTAATATTGTTCAATAAAAGGGGAACTTTTTGTAATAAACCCTAATTAGGGTTTAGGTGTCAGAATCTCAGCTGTTGATCTTCTTTTGATCTGGGCCGTTCATTGTAATTGAGGATGCTATATATACCCTCACTCATTTTCATTTTGTAATTAGAGATTAAGAGGAAAAATAGATATTAGAGTCAGATAGTTAGAAGTTATTTTGTAGCAAGATTGAGCATTGAAGAGACAATTTCAAGCAATTGTTGTCTATTTTGGGTTTGAGATCAATAAAATATTGAAGTTATGGTGTTTTATTGCAATTCTTGTGGCTACTTTCATGGTTGCTTACTTTCTTGAATCATTCTTGGTTGAAGTAGTATTTAAATTTGAAGGACTAAGTGTTGAGCTTGATCTTTGGTGAGATTCACGTTCCAAACCACTAGCTTCTTGCTGATTGTAAGGACGCCTTGTGTGGTCAACTGGAGATATTTGGATTGCTTAAACCTTCAATCATTATTGAACTATTGATATGTACCCTCATGGTAGTGTCTATGATTCTTGATGAATTGAAAAATCATTAGTCACCTTAGAAGATCGCATCAATTTCAGTAGAGTTGTTATTCCTTGGCAATACTGAAATTGGTAGAATCTTACCAAGTCTAGCCTACATTGAATCATTCTTAGGATTAGATTAGAATTCATCTCTTGCAAACCCTACCTTTTGATCCTTTTGAGAACTTGTTAGTTTTAGGAAATTCTGTTCCTACAATTCGGAAACGTAAGGCCCCTTGATGAAACAGCATTCACAACGACCACTGGTGCTTATCCACACGTAGAGACCCTACATCAAAGAACCTTGGAGTCATCCTGATTGATCCTTTTTGCGACATCTTCAGCAATCAGAGGCTTTATTCAAGAGAGGATAAGGTACCCTTGGGTATTTTATTCTGTGTTTGATTGTGTACAAAATACACGTCAACAGGTTGGCAACCCAATCTCAATACCCTTGGTGATTAGAAAAACTAAAATGAATCAAACATCAATGGAATGATTGAAGTTTGGTTACTTTGGATAAAGTTACCTAGAGCTTTGATAACTAGAGTACTCATTGAGACATTGGTATCAAAGTCATCAACTTTGCATTGAAGTTTAGTAGTCCTTCAACCATGAAAAGTGAGATTAAACATGGGTCTAGCAATTGATTTTCCTATGTATTATCAAATAAAATAAGACCTCACGTAAACTTACGGCAGCCAATGAGTTATAGGAACTATGGGTGTTGTAGATTGCCTTTTTAACTCAGGGTTCCCTCTTGTCCAATGTAACCTGGCTAACTTGATCTTAGTAAAGACTTAGTGTAAATCATGGATTTTGTAAGAAGAGAAATGGTGGAGGAATTTAAGAAAGAGAAATAAAAAAACTATTATTAGATGTTACTAGTTAACATGTATTAAAAAATAGTTTAAGGGCATATTTTTAGTGGCACAAAGAGGGATGTTACACCAACAATGGGCATAGTAGTAAGATTATAGAATATAAAAAAATTTCGAGGGCCATTTTTGAGGATGGGGACAGGGGACGATAGGAGATGTGTTTCAAGGATGGCAATTTGAGGGCCATTTTTTGGGTACAGCAGGGGGGCGATTGTATACATGACAAGTCAATGGACAACAATGGTAGTATAACATGACAATGTTAAAATGATGTTGGATGATGTTTGTAGGAGCTTGCATGCCAACCACATTTCAAAAAGAAATTATTTGTTTGTACTTTTGCCACAATACCACATTTTACTAGACTATGACAAAAACACCTTTGATACCATATCAAGAATTTTTTAAGTTTGCAACTTTTTGAACAATGAAATCAGAAATCCAAATTATACTATTATTGTTAACTATTATATAACTTATATCATCAACTATGGATTTGAATCATGATATATTTATTGTTGTTATACTATAGTCGTCGTTATCATTGTTGTTGATTAATTTAATGGCTGTTATAATGCTTGCATGATATATTTATTGTTGTTGTTATAAATGCTAGCATGTTATAATGCTATCATGATAGATTTAAGTCTTTTTTAATTGTTATGAACTAATTTTTTAAAGATTATAATAAAATTCTTTTTTGTAGGGATAACTAGTCGTCTCGAGGTTGGTCAGGGGATGTTTGAGACGTCCATGATCGCCTTGGGGAGTGCTAGGCATCCCCTACATGTTTCCTACCATCCCCAATTTTTTGGACACGTTTTGGGATGTTTCTAGATTTTCTCATATTGGGGGTGATGGCTAGGGGATGTTCCCTAATGTCCCCCATCCCCGAAATGCCTTAGGGGACGGGGATGGGGGTTTGAGTGGTGTGGATGTGTCCCTATGTAATGTTGAGTATTAAGTATAGCCATGCCTAATTTAGGCCATTAATATCAAAATTGGCCTTTGATTTTAAGCTTTGTAACCAGGAGACGCATCTCCAGTCCCTTGAGATGCATCTCGAAGACGGAGATGTGTCTTGGATTCTTTCCCCACACCTAGAGACTTTGTTTCGGGCCGGAAACCTCACTTCTACATCTCCATCTCCCGCCATCTCCCTGTCTCCCGCCAGGTTTTTAGCTGTCTCCTCTAGGAAAATGCAAGTTAAAGCATTAAAAACAAAACAAAAAAATTGTTTTCCATCATTTATCCACTATTGGAAGCATTGAAGCCACCTTAGAAGAGTGATGAAATGCTCCTATAAGACTGCAAAAGTTGCCCAATGTTGGGTTTGCAAATCATGGCAATCATTGTTTACATCTGTTTTCAGAATTTTAAACTCTACAAACATGGCATATAATGAGAGCACTTTACATGCATTGTGAATGCTTCCATATTTTGCATACATGTCATAATATTTGTTAGATATTATTAAATTATATTGAAAAATAAAATTGGTGTCTTCAAGTACCCCGTCTCCTATTTTTGAAAATTAGCCGTACCGGTACCAGCACTAGTCTCCAAAGTCTCCAAGTACCCCCATCTCCTAGTGACCTTGATTTTAAGTCACTTTCTATATTAAGTTGTGACTCTTCTAATGACCCCAACCAATACCTATTGCACGAAATGTATAAAATTGAATAGAGAACATAGTTAATAATTCATAACACAATGCTAATTTTAAAATCACAAATGTTAAATAAGAATGGTTTAAATCATAGTTGCCGCACTTGGAATGGGGATTGACTTGACAAACCAAATGTATATACGGAATTCAATTTCTTGGAATTTAATTAAGAAAAGCTTTGGATAAAACTGTTTTCCCATCTGGCACAACCCAAAACATTTTTTTATTTTATGCTTTCTAAAACTAGAGCAGAGATTTAGGGGTAGCATCCCTGGCAAGGTCTATGGGAAATGCCTTAGATGCATTCCTTCTTGTGATACAAGGTGGGTTGAGTGGTGGAGCCCCTATCACCAGGCCTAAGTTAAGGCCTTGAAAGCCACATGGAACTTCATGGTGCATGTGATTTTTCATAATTTTATCGCCTTTAACCAAACTCAAAATTTGTCTGAAAATCATTAATGCTTCAACTAGGGTTTCATAAGAGGTGTGAGAGGGCTTGTGGACCCCACACTCTTTTTCAATGATTTTTGTTTTGAAAAAGACTGTTTTTAAATTAAAGATTTGGGAACATTTGGCTGCCTCCATGATGTCAAGCCACAGTTTCCCCGTGGACAGGGGACAGCCAAGGGCTGCCCTTTGCTGTCCTAGAGAACATGGTTCAAAGGGGTGAGGACACGTTCCCAGGTAGTGCAAGTTTATAAGGGTTTCTTGCATTTGTATAATCTTGGGCCCTTTTCAGAGCAGGTCGAGGTATTGTACTTGTAGCATGACATGCGACTCTTAGAGTTCATGCTGCTCCCTTCTTTTCAACAATTTGAATATCTTGTATGCCATGTCTGTACGTGTTAACAAAATACTAGTTGATTAGGCTGTATGCTAGAATTGACTGTTTTTGTCTAGCTATTTTTTTTGGTATCTTGTTTCAGTAAGTATATTTTACAAAGCAAACCTTTGGCTTGTTATGTCTTTACAGTTGATGTTTTTCCCCCTATAATATCCCATCAGTTTCTGCAAGATTTTTCTTGTTTGTGTTGCAAGGTTGATCAGTTCTAGCATAGTGAAGTGATAAGACCCTGTTGTTTTGAAATCGCTCGTCTTCACGCATTATAATCTTTTTTGGTGTTTTACTCAACTTTTCTGTATATTTATTATCTTTTCATTGATGTCATTATATTAATTCTCTTAATAACATTAGTACAGTCTATCTTTTGGATATATTTTATTTCACTGCACTTGCTTATCTTCATTTCTGACCAATATAGGGAGCACCCCTTTTAATTTTACAGGCATTTCCTTTGACTCCTACTGGATTTTCTTTCACTAACAAATCTTAATGACAGATATCTAGCAATAGCAGTAAAAACCTAGAACATGGTGAGATTGGCCAAAGCACATTCATGGCCACCATAACATGTTCACTAGAGCTTAAGAGTTTTCATGAATAATTTGCACACCAACTATAGAATTAACAATAACACATAAAATTCCTACCATAACTTGTTAACCTTCTCATAGGCAAATAAGCCTATCGCTCCTATCATAACTTGTTAACCTTCCCATAGACAAATAAACCTATAGTCCAATGAAAGAATTAACAATTACATAAAGAAAACTTCCCACTCTCATTCGCTAACTTAGAAAAAAAAAAAAAAAAACGTAAATAATGCTTGCATATACGATCATATATGCACCAATACAATTAGGATTTGGTCATATGAGGAAGTTGAAGTTTGCTGTATGCTAAATTTCTTTATCTCATTTCAAGTTGTTTTATAAATTGTTAATGTTATTGCTGTTTTCTCTTCAAGCATAGTTTGGAATGTATTCATAATTGTTAACAAGTAATTAGGAGAATGATCCAGTAGTTGAACATCTTCCAATAGTTTTCATAGTATTTGTTGATATAATGTCCAATATTTTTTAACAATATTGCACCAATAGTTATGACTTTAAAGTTGTTAGTGTTGATGAGAACTACCTATAATTGAATGAAATATATTCCTTAGATCTAAAGAGCAACAAATCATTTGATGCCACATCAGCATACCGATAAAACATAATTTGGTGTACAAGTATCATTCTCACTTTATTTTGGGCCTTTTTGGACACCTTGGCAAAAAGCATGCTAATATGGCATCATATTTGATGATATGGCCCTAAAACTTTAGTTATAAGCAGGAGACTTGCCAAGTAAGCTGTTGTTAAAAAATGAGTGTGATTTAAAATTTTCACATTTGAGTTTGATAAGTGCAAAATTAAGGTGCTCAACTACTGGGTCCTCTCCCCTATTCCCCATGACATTAGTAACTGTACATAATCTATTGTCTTCATTTTCCAGTTGTATGAAACAATTCACCTCATTTTGTTGTATCTTCCCGGTGTTGTTTGAACTTTGCACGTATGACTTGATCTTGTGTGTTTTGCTGGTATCATTTTAATCATAAATTTTTACTTTCTATGGACTTTTCTTTTTGTTGTTTTCCTTTGTTGACATGCTTCATTTCTCTTGTTACTGCATTCTTTCGGTTGTTCTCGAGTCCTATTGATCTATTATAATTTTTTATTTTTGCTGCAGGTAGATAGTTTTGTTAAGATTTACCCTGCAGTTACTCATGGGTGGGCTATAAGATACAATAATGATGAAGTTGCTGTGAAGAATGCAGATTTGGCTCACGCAAAGATGTTGGAATGGTTTGATAAATACCTGAAGTAACAGAGAGTAGACTTGTTTGCCGACTTAATAATAAGCAAAAGCTACTTCTCTATTATATGGTTCGGTGGCTGCCGGAAGTTCATAACAACTTACACTGTGATGTTGTTTTGGGAATTTCCTGAGGATACTTTGGCAAGATGTTGCAAGAAAACTGGAAATAATTTGTAGGGAGTGAACTTCTAATTTTTCCAAATAGTGTTGGAGCAATTAATAGTCCTTAGAGAGTAATAAAAAAAATTCACAAACATTTTTTATCATGCATGAGCTTAGTTGCGTTGTACCCAATATTCTTGAAAATATCTTGTATTCTTCTAAGTTGAAGCGTACACCTAAGGTCAATAATTGGTCTCATGTCTAGTCTTTTGAGGAAATATTTAGTTAATTTTATAACTCCTAGTGCTTAGTCACTATTACAGAATTATCCATATATGACACTATATTGGAAATCTGTAACGTTATCTAGAGCAAGGAAATAATATTTAGGTATTGGTAGTGGTGCATTATTTTTTATAAAATTGGATATGTATATATATATGTGTGTGGATGTAAATATTATAAATTAGTAAAAAAATAAAAAATAAAAACAGATGATAGAAAATAAGTATTAATTATATTAATATTTGATAATCATCCTCACGATAAAAGAAAAATATTTTTAGCCTATGCTCCTTTATGTTCCTAGGGTGGGCATGGGGAACATTTTTTTTAGAATGGGTGTTTTAAAAGGCCATTTTTGAATGAATGACATGGGATGGCTATTTATAGAAAGGGAATGTTTTAAAATACGATTTTTTTAATATTTATATGATAACATTGATAGGGCATTCGTTAGACATTATAGAACTTTACTACATAATATTAGATTTGAATTGATAAAAACTATTTGTTTTTTTATTGATTGCTCACAAATATTTTGTTCATATGTGCATCAACTCGAGACCAATACAAACTCTTACAAGCACAATTATGAGAATAATATCAACCTTAATATATAACATTAGACTTGAATTTATAAAATTTAATTGCTTTTATATTTATTTTATTGTCAATCATTTATAATCTTTTTCTTACAAGCATCAACATGAGACCAATATAAGATTTTCAAGCACATCCATGAGACTAATATCATCTTCTTTCGAGCAACAACGTTAAAAATCACCTATAGAATACTAAGAGTCACAACTTAGAAAGTCATTATTTAGAAATCACTTCCACATTAGAAGCCAACTATGGAAGACCAAGAATCACAACGTAGAATTCTATATTAGATGTCCATTTGTTATTTGAACTTGGGTCTCCACTTTGAGAATTCAATGCCTTGGCCAATTAAGCTTAATTCGTTGAACATCAATTGCTTTTATTGCCAATGATAGTCTATAATATTAAAAACTACAAGATGTGTGAAGCTACAAGTTTCAACTACACAATGATAAAAACCTAACGAATACACATTTGTCATTGATCAACATTTGGTAATATTGCATTAAATAATGTAGTATTTCAAGTTTGCTAGTTGTTGTTATCTTGCTAGGATATTGATTGCTTAGGTGCGCAATCTTGCATGTGATCTCTTGCCATGATTCTAGATAGCATCTACTATTCTAGGTGATAGTGTACTTTGCTATATATTTGTACATCTTATAGCTAATTAATCAATCTAGTTATCCTTCAACATTCAATTATGTGCAATTGTATGTAATTTGCATTTTGACCAGTATTCCTAGTTCTCACATGGTATTAAAGCAAATTTTGGCTTGTTTGAAATTGGTATGGTAATTATTACAAGTTAGTCTATTAAAACATTTTATGCAATATATTTTAGACGTAGCTTCTTTTTGTCTTTGCATGTGCCATAGCCTATCTTTAGCCTAGATCTCCAATCAAATTTATACCATGAATATCCCATAAAAGGAGGTTGTGTTTTGTGTTTGTTGGTTAACAGATTTGTCCTTTGATAAAACTACCATAACACCACTCTATTGCCCTTTGAAGAACAAAACATTAACCAAACAGTTGGGTAAACTTATGAAAGTTTCCCTTTGAATTTCTTTTTGAGGTACAACTCCCTCTTTGGATATTCAATGAATAAAGGCAAGAAGATGAACTACGCATATACTTTTAACTAGAAAGTATGAAAGACATTTTTCACATCTACACATAACTATGTTGTAAATGCAATTTTTAATATATATATTTGTTGAAATGACAAAGCTCACTGACTTTGTTATATTTCGCACTTTTCCTTCAAAGTAACTTTCAGACTAATTTGCTCCTTAAGTGCATAACGTTCCATAAAGAAACAAATATTATTTTGACGGAAATGAACTCCCACAGAAATTCAATTTCATACACCACACACAAATTTGAGGCCTCAAAATAATCCTTTCATTCATTCATAGATAAATGAGTATTTCCTTTGAAACATTATGTAACTGCAAAACAAAATATACCAAGTTTGAATGCTCACCAAAACTTGGACCTTCACATAGTCTTTTAAAAACATATAAATAGCCACATATCGGCTAACTAAAATTTAGGGAAACATAGAGCTACATAACTTTGCCCCTAAGTCAAGATTCAGTTCTAAAAAGCATAACCAGAAAAACTAACTTTTGAAACTGTCATATCATTTATCACTAAACAATTTCCAAAGGGCCTACACGGTCGAGATAATAGCTACGAAACAGGATCTTTGGGCTAGTTCTGTGCTATGTTGGTGACATGTTTCCCCTCTAAATGGGTTGTTGAGAAATCTGTATAATTGCAAAGTGTGGAAGTCCAATGTGAGCAATCCTTTGACGCCACATCTCTTTGTCTCGCCTGACCTAGGTCACAATGTCCGCATGACTTCCCAAGTGTTCTATGCACAGGAAAAGGAGGGATTCGATCTTTGCCATGGTTGAGAAGTCATTTGTTGTTAGAGCCTTTGATTCCCTGACATAATTAATTTTCCCCTCAAAAGATTGAGTAATGACTTCTAAACACTATGGTTTTCCCATCCTCTTTCAAGCATTTAATCCCTATGCACTTCAAATCATTCTGCATAGATAGAATGAGTTTAACTAACTCGTCTCGCAGTTTAGCAGATTCTTCACATCCCTATTCAACTACAAAATTTCGCCACTCAATGTTTTTTCTATAGACATAAAGGATATTATCATCCAGGCCCTATACTGATTTCTCCAACAGAAACTTCATGATGCCATACTTCTGTACATCAACCATTTGAGCTACCACGACTTTCCATTTGGTTTCTTCTTTCTTCCAATTGGCAATTTCTGTTTCTCGCTCCATCACAGTTATGGCATTTTCGTACACCTTGCTCAGATGTTTGAAGTATTTTGTGCCGGATTGAGTGATCCACTGCAACCCTTCTAGAAAAATCTTGGTCACCATCTTACTCTTGTGAATTTGGCCTAGAAGTTTTTGATTAACAGACGACTTAGGATCGAATGACATTGGCAGCTGTGAAATCGGCTGAGCATTAGGATTATGAATAGCATCTATGTACATCTACTACATGTGTTCCAACACCCAAATTAACTCTTTCAACACTGATATCTTTTGCTAATGGATTTTCTACTTCCTTATCCGAAACAGGGCGAGTTATCTCTGCAGTCCAATTACCTGTATCCTGATCAAAATCTATTTTCGAAACTATCTTCAACCTTTTAGACTTAGGGGTTTTACCTAGGCATTTACTAACCATATCTTCAATAGGCACCGAGACAGGAACTACATTTCTCTTTTTACTACTAAGGGCGGTGTCTAACCAATGGGGGGGTACTGGAACCTGCATCTTTCTTTGCTTGGGAATGCTCAATACTTACATTGGCCAAGATCAATGAACCTTTAGTGCCTCCTTTTTTAGGCTCTTCAATATCTGGAAATTCCAAGGTGGGTATCTCGAAGTTTTGTTCAACCATTCCGCTCTCAGCTTCAGGTGATCCTTCCAAATCAACCACCACTATACTCTCTGGCAACTTTTTGCCTTTGTTCTTGGTTCTTGACTTGATAACACGAGATGGAAGCTGGCTAACAAGAGACTTCTTTGAAACAATATCTGCCTCAAACTTAACCTTGGCACCACCTGCAACACAAGTTTTAATAGATTTATTAGACAAAACTTTTTGAACAGGAATATTCTCGATTACTAGTTTTCCCAGTCTTTGTTTTGGTAGCCACTGCTTAGTTCTACGGATAATAGGGAATGTCCTCATTTGACTCTGATCTTCCTCTTTCTTATTCCATTCTATCTTAGGGATTGGGGAACCCTGTACTTTTTCTGCATATTGTGGGTCAATCAAATCTTCACCATTATCCACAATTCCCATTATATTCATTCTGAGTTGAAAGGAAATAATTTGGTCCACTGTAAACCTGGAGAATGTTCTCCTTCTCACTTCAAATTCATCTCCGTAGTCCTCCCAGAAATCTTCAAGTTGTGAAGCATGAGAGAAGTCCTCTTTAAGGGCTAAATGCACCCGAGCATAACCTTTGCTATCAAAATTTGGTTGAGCCGCATAATGTTGAAGGTTAAGCTTTCTAAAATCAACTTCCAGGTTCAAAGCATCAAAACAAAGTGGGAAATATAATAATGTTAGACACAATGCACCATTGAGAGTGGGAGGGGGTGAATCAGTGGTTCTCAAATCTTTTTCCTTTAGCAATCCTATGTGAGCATACCGGTTATTAGATCTAACTATAAACAAACTTACCGGTTAGAGAGGAGACTAACTCAAATGCAAACACTCACAAGGGGAGATCACATAACACCAGCATATACGGGGAAAACCCAAGATGAGAAAAACCTCGGTGAGCAATGCTGCTGGAGTCTATTGCTCCAATCCAGCCTCACAATGAAAAACACAAATACAAAGTTTAGGGCACCAACCCAAGGAGCACCAACCACTGACTTTAGGGCACCAACCCAAGGAGCTACAACCCCTACCTGATTTATGGGCTACAACCCAAAGGAGCACCAACCCCTGTCTTTAGAGCACCAACCCAAGGAGCTACAACCCCTTACTTTAGGGCACCAACCCAAGGAGCACCAACCCTTGCATTGAGCTACAACTCAGTGTTCACAATATAAACATCAAATAAAAAAAGTAGTTATCTTGTTACAAGTGAATCTTGCAACCATTTCACATATCTTTCTCTGCGGTTGAGATACCTTCTCCACTACACCGACTCACTCTTCTGTTGCTTAACTATCAGTAAACTCTACTGGTACACTTCTCCTCTTCTTCTTCTTTGCTTGATCTCCACCTTACTCTCTTCTCTTCACCGGTATAACACTTTGTCAGTTCTCTGTTGACCTTCTCTGCAGCCTCCTTCACTTCTGCTCTACCGGTATGAACACTACCAGTTCTTCTCTCCTATCGGTTGAACACTTCAACCGGGTTCTCTCTCACTCTCACTCACTTTTCAGATGCTCGTTAAGCACTTGGCTGATTTTCTCTTACATGCAGAAGTATCACACTTCACAGTAGCACTATATTCTTCAATACAATAGTAGCAAAGAATCTGTTTGGCCTTCATACTTATAGCCAGGTTTTCCCGCCAACGCTCAATTCAAAATCCAAGCGGTTAGGGTTTCCTCACCATCCTCGAGGCAAACCAAATCCAATCAGATCTTGCTCGATCTTATCACTTTGACATCCATCTGCACAACTCCGCCATTAACACGCCTTCTAAAACACGCCTTCCTTCTTCAACAACCTGCAAACGATCTGTCGGCATACTTCTTGGTCAATCGCCATTAATGGCATGATGGGTTGCTTCAACTACTTCGATCTGCTCGATCAGTCTATCCTCGATCCTCTCTTGTCCGTTTAATCTCAAGCCACGCACTTCTGCCACTTCACCTCGAGCTTCACAATCTCCTTTAAAGTCGACCAACTCTACACCTACCGCGTTAGTGTACATTCCATCTTTATCTGATGCAGATTCGCCACCTTGACTCCATGTGGCATCCAAGTCGACCAGCTCTGCCACCTTGACTCTTCATGTCGGTCCACATAGGATCACCGACCAAACATTCTACCGGTTCCTCCTTTCTTCCTGTTTATTAACCCTGTCGGTATCTCACATTCTACCAGTTCACTCATCATGTCTGCACTTGTTGAACTGTCGGTGCAATACTTAATCCGGTTTCCAGACATGTCTATCCAAAGCATTCTCATTCCCACGAGGTGGGAAGACTTCTGCATCTGCTCACCCTTGCCTTCTCCTTAATCAACTTGGACCATAACTCAGCTGGTTTGTCAAAGTGACAGACACATCACACTTCATCTAAACTGGCATCTCATCATGCCTTCTTTGTCGGTCCAGTGCACAACCCTGTTCTCATGTATTTGAGGCATTCCTTTTGTTTTACCAATGAATATGGTGTGAGCCTTCTAACACTTGCCTTTACCTCTTCCTCCTTATCTCACCGAACTATGATGCACACAGTGCATAATAGGAGATAAGCTCCACTTATTGGTGGAGTGACACCTTGTCTACTGCATCCTACAATGTACTCATGTGGCTTCCCTGTTTGTACAACATCTCTTCAAACAGGCACATGGGATCTAATGTGGGCACACTCACTGTCAGTCATTGCTTCTCATGATGACTGCATCTTCATCAGGTGGGAATCTTGCTGTTCATTCTTCTCTTCCGGTGTTGATGTGATTCAGATAACATTCTGCCTCTTCATCACAAACAACCGCTCAAACACCTCTCTATCTCATCACAGAAGTAAGGCACTAACTTGTGTACAGGGGACTCTTGAGATCATCTTCCTTACCTTACCAGTGTTCTACAACACAAGGTGATATCCAAGATATCACATCCTGTACTCCTCCATAGCAGTGTTGCACATACATCTCTTCTACCGGTAGTCATCCCATACTGGTTGACATCAATGACTACACAATACCAACAATCTCCCCCTTTGGCATTGATGTCAACTCATGTAGTATTCGACATACTACATAGTCTTTCTCCCCCTTACTATGATCCATGGATTCACACCCATGTAGTATGCGGTATACTACAAAATCCTTCTCCCCCTTTGACAACAATGACAAAGGGTACTGTCAGGATATCATTCCTCCCTGTATTTACTAGTCACTCACAAAATTCTTTCTCCCCCTTTGTCTTTATTGGATGTAACACTTCCTTTGATACCACTTGTTATCTTGTCACTAGTTGTTACATCTTCTCAAGTCACAACACTTGAGAGGGGGAACTTAACCATCAACTGACACCAATTGAGCATGCAAGTCTGATGCTATTTGTTGATGTGTCAGTGAATACTACTCACTTGCCGGTCAACCTGCAACACCTCTGCAATTTCCATCTCCTGCAGTTTGGGCAGTCAGTATCCTTGCAAGTTCAAGCAAACTAGCTCTGCATCACGAGCATGTGAACTCCCCCTGAGTCATACATCTCAGGTCCTCAACTCCGGTCAGGTGCAATATCGGGACTCCAATCTTCACCATATACCGGTTTAGCTGTGCATATGAGATCATCTGATGATCTTTCAACTCCAAATTTCACCACAACCTATGACATGATCCTGGATCTACACAATGCCAGACAATGTTATCATCATGCCAAGAATCAAAACCGGTTAGCCCAAAAATATGCATGCCTGCATGATCAACCACGAGGCCAACATATGTCATTCAAGTCTTTTCCAATACCACCTGAGACATAACTTCACATTCCATGCTACCAGGGCTAATGCAATGATCTCCAACCTCATTGTCTTACATAACCTGCAAGTACCTGTTAGCATTCATGATGGTAAAATCCTGCACATACCGGTTAACATCTGATGCCAATTGTTAACCTCCACTTCTTGACACATGCAATAGTGATCCAACACTGATCTGTAGGTGTGTAGTTAAAGCAGCCTCTACACACACTTATCATTTTATTTCCATCCTTCATACCGACAACAACATGTTCTTCCATGTTGCCTTCTTCACTTGGGGGGTGAATGATAAATTCAATGTGCTACTCCCCCTAAGATCCTGCATCTCCTTTAGGCCTTAGGAGATATCACCTGTGTAATGGGTGCACAGTGCTGGTCTATGGTCTTCCTCCTCCATACCCGCTTGGCCTCATTCATCTTCCCATTTTCAAACTTGGGAGCAGGTCTTTCCTTTTTCTGCTGATGGGTTCTTCCATTTTTTGATCCTCCATCACACACAGAAGCAGTGCTATAGTAGCACACAACATCCATCCCAACTTCATGATTGGGGAATCTCTTAACATATTGGTTTGACCATCTTCCTTTGGTCATTTTGTTGTGACTGACAATCGAAACTGGTGGACCTCTTGCTCTTGCAAGGACATTTCTCCTTTGGTTCCATGTAGGTCTCTGATTTTTATATGCTCTGTATTTACCTTTCTATAGAGCATAGCCATTGTACCGGCCTCCATGTGACTGCAGATTCCTCTTCCTGCATTCAAACATTCTATGGCCAAGACCATTGCAGTTATGACAAACAACATTTGCATAACTGGGAGAGGGGACATGCATGTATCTTTTCTTGGATACATTTTTCTCATATGCATATTGTCTATGAGATCCTAGATTATTCCTTCTAGATCTCTTTCTACATTCTTCTGCCCTATGGCCATAGGCATTACATGCAAAACAGTAACCGGTAAAAGATGGGATATGACTTACAAATTTAATTTGCCATGCATGGGGATATCTTACCAGTTTTGCATCTCCATTTCTTCTTCTTTGAGAATGGGTCCTTGGTTGTCCATTTTGTGCAACACTTTCATCTGGTCTCTTCTTCTCCCACACTTTCTTTGTCCTGTGGGTGGTAGCATTTCTTTGTCCTCTACTGGTAGGAGGTCTTCTTTGTTGCTTCCTCATTTTCTTGCTTCTGGTGAAGTTGTCTTCTCCCATCTTCCCTTTACCTTTGGGATCGATATTGTTCCTTCTTCTTGCAGCACCGGTCTCCCTTTTTGTCTACAAGTCTTCACCGGTTGTTCTTAAGTCAACCTTCTTTCGGGGAGCATTTCTCACTGTGAAGGTCTATCCCTTGTTTTCTCGATTTGAGGAGACAAACAAAATGTCATTGTGGGGGGAATTCTTACTGGTGGAACATTCATCGACACCACTTCCTAATCCTTCAGTGTCCTTGGCATGCTTTTGCTTCTTCAACATCTTGTCCAAGGCATCATTGCTGCCATCAAACTTGATTCTCACCTTGAGCTCATCCTAACACTTCTCAAGGTCATTTTGGAGAACCTCCATTTCTCTAGGTAGCTTCAGATATTCTTCATTCTTTATTTCTATCCTAGATGCTAGATCTTCACACCGACACTCCTTGGTGTCTTCTGCCTGAGACTTCATTTCTAAGATGCTTTTCTCAGATTTTTCAAGGCTTTTGTCAGCCGGTTCTTCTCAACTATAGTAGTGTTCTTCAATAGATTGTATTCCTTTCTTACTCTATTGAGTTCTTCAAGGGCATTTACAAGCTCTGCTTCAAGATCAACTTCTGCTTCATCCTCTTCTTCTCCTTCACTATAAAATAGATCTTGATGACTAGATCTATCTGCCTTGTCTTCTTCTTCTTCATCATCACTGCCAAACACATCATATCGGTGAGATCCCTTTGTCTTATCACCATCAGATGTGTGTACCTCATCTTAAGAAACCTGTGCCATGAAGAGATGAGTTTCTTCTTCATCATTATTGCTACTACAACAGTGTGATCTGCCTTTGTCATCTGTGCATGTATCTGCTGCACAGTTCCTCTCACTTACACCGACTGAATCGGTGGTGCAGGGTTCATTTCCATACATCTTCTTCAGTCTATCCCATAGACTCTTTGTTGTCTTGCATCTGTCCACCTGTGAGGAGGCATCACTAGAGAGTCCACTGAAAACAACCTTCATGGCTTCTTCATTACACATGCATCTTCTTGCATCTTCAGAGTCGGTGGGAGGACAGACATTTCTAAGAAGACCACTTACCACTGCCATCCAGACATCATAACCTAGGGAGCTCAGGAAGACTTCCATTCTGCAACTCCAAATAGAATAGTTTGCACCATCAAACACGAGATTAGGGATTGACACTAAACAAACCATGGTGTCCTTTGGCCGAAATCTACCCAAGCTGGAGAAAGCTCGTCTAGCTGGGAACCTAGGCTCTGATACCAATTGTTAGACACAATGCACCACTGAGAGGGGGAGGGGTGAATCAGTGGTTCTCAAATCTTTTCCCTTTAGCAATCCTCTGTGAGCATACCGATTATTAGATCTAACTATGAAAAGACTTACCAGTTAGAAAGGAGACTAACTCAAATGCAAACACTCACAAGGGGACATCACATAACACCAACATATACGAGAAAAACCAAAGATGAGAAAAACCTCGGTGAGTAATGTTGCTGGAGTCTACTGCTTCAATCCAGTCTCACAATGAAAAACACAATTACAAAGTTTAGGGCACCAACCCAAGGAGCTGCAACCCCTACCTGATTTATGGGATACAACCCAAAGGAGCACCAACCCCTGTCTTTAGGGCACCAACCCAAGGAGCTACAACCCCTTACTTTAGGGCACCAACCCAAGGAGCACCAACCCCTGCACCAAGCTACAACTCAGTGTTCACAATATAAACATCAAATACAAAAAGTAGTTATCTTGTTACAAGTGAATCTTGCAACCATTTCACATATCTTTCTCTGTCGTTGAGATACCTTCTCTGCTACGCCAACTCACTCTTCTGCTGCTTAACTATCGGTAAACTCTGTTGGTACACTTATCCTCTTCTTCTTCTTTGCTGGATCTCCACCTTACTCTATGCTCTTCACCAGTATAACACTTTGCCGGTTCTTTGTTGACCTTCTCTGCAACCTCCACTTCTACTCTGCCGGTATGAACACTATCGGTTCTTCTCTCCTACTGGTTGAACACTTCAACTAGGTTCTCCTTCACTCTCACTCACTTCTCAGATGCTCATTAAGCACTTGGCTGATTTTCTCTTACATGTAGAAGTATCACACTTCGCAGTAGCACTATATTCTTCTATACAACAGCAACAAACAATCTCTTTGGCCTTCATACTTATAGCCAGGTTTTCCTACCAATGCTCAATTCAAAATCCAAGCGGTCAGGGTTTCCTCATCATCTTCAAGGCAAACCAAATCTAATCAGATCTTGCTCGATCTGATCACTTTGGCATCCATTTGCACAACTCCGCCATTAATGCGCCTTCTAAAACACGCCTTCCTTCTTCAATAACTTGCAAACGATCTGTGGACATACTTCTTGGTCAATCGCCATTAATGGCATGATGGGTTGCTTCAACTACTCCGATATGCTCGATCAGTCTATCCTCGATCCTCTCTTGTCTATTTAATCTCAAGCCGCACACTTTTTCCACTTCACCTCGAGCTTCGCAGTCTCCTTTAAAGTGGACCAACTCTACACCTACCTCGTCAGTGTACATTCCATCTTTATCTAATGCAGGTTCGCCACCTTGATTCCATGTGGCATCCAAGTCGACTAGCTCTGCCACCTTGACTCTTCATGTCAGTCCACATAGGATCACCGACCAAACATTCTACCGGTTCCTTCTTTTTGCCGGTTTATTAACCTTGCCGGTATCTCACATTCTACTGGTTTACTCATCATGTCTGCACTTGTTGAACTATCGATGGAATACTTAAACCAGTCTCCAAACATGTCTATCCAAAGCATGCTATTCCCATGAGGTGGTAAGACATCTACATCTGCTCAGCCTTGCTTTCTCCTTGATCAGCTTGGACCATAACTCAACTGGTTTGTTTAAGTGATAGACACATCACACTTCATCTGTACTGGCATCTCAACATGCCTTCTCTGTCGGTCCAGTGCACAACCCTGTTTTCATGTACTTGAGGCATTCCTTTTGTTTTACCAGTGAATCCGGTGTGAGCCTTCTAACACTTGCCTTTACCTCTTCCTCCTTATCTCACCGAACTATGATGCACACAATGCATAATAGGAGATAAGCTCCACTTACCAGTGGAGTGACACCTTGTCTACTGCATTCTGCAATGTACTCATGTGGCTTCCCTATTTGTGCAACATCTCTTCAAACAGGCACATGAGATCTGATGTGGGCACACTCACTATCAGTCATTGCTTCTCATGACGACTGCATCTTCATTAGGTGGGAGTCCTACTATTCATTCTCCTCTTCCGGTGTTGATGTGATTCAAATAACATTCTGCCTCTTCATCACAAACAACCGCTCAAACACCTCTCTATGTCATCACACAAGGCACTAACTTGTGTATAGGTGACTTTTGAGATCATCTTCCTTACCTTACCGGTGTTCTGCAACACAAGGTGATATCCAAAATATTAGATCCTGTACTCCTCCATAACAGTGTTGCACATACATCTCTTCTACCGGTAGTCATCCCATACCCGTTGACATCAATGACAACACAATGCCAACAAATAACCCAACTCAACTGGGAAAGAAACGCCTGAATCTTGTTTGGCCAGAGTCTTCTTGTCAATATGAGCAAGCTGCCTACACAGTTCAATTAGCACAAAGCAATCAAGGGCAAACCTCTGTAGTTTAAATGGTTCTCCTTCGAACCCTTCAACCCTAATATAGGTGAATTGAGGATAGTGAAGTGAGGATACTGAATGAAATAACTTGCATATGTACTCACTAGCTGCATTGCCTCATTAGATAATTTTTTTTTCACATTTCCTTGCAGCTCATAAATCAATCTTTCTGCAAACAGATCATGAACTCTTCTGAAATCTTCATGATATTTCTGTAGATGAAGTTGTAGATGGTAATATAAATTTTCATTCCATCAATCCATTTGGCATGATGCAGATCTGGCCAAGGTCTGACACATGCCAAACAATAAAACAAGTATGAGGACATAAAAAAATTCTTATTTCCGAGGCAATTACTTAGCCCTTCATGTAATCTCTCAGCAATTAATTCTGCCCAATCTTTATATCTCTTCTCATCTAATATGACCTAGATGAAAAAGTACATCTAGTCTTCCCAATAAAATGCCTATTGGCTTCCTTTTACCTTATGCAACAAAATGATAATGTCCCTCACTTCTTTAATCAAATTTTCTCTACTTAAGGACTTGGGCAGTCTAGAACCGCCCTTCTGAAATGTCAGGAGTCAATTTTTGGCTATAACACTTCTGTACTGGGTTTTCTTTTCTAAAAAGAACCCATATGAGCTGGTGATTTTCCAATCTTCATATGACTCTTTAGCAAGAATTTCAAGGACAACCATAATAGTTTCCCTATTCACATTCAACAAGACACCCCCATTTGCATTTCTGATACATATATGTTCAGGGTCATACTTGTTCATACATTCGAGTACTAAATCAGGGCACTGTATTGCAGAAGGAAAAACTGAAGCTTGTATTAACCCACAATCTACAATTCTTCCCATTATGGGTGAACTAGAGGAATTCTTAGCTCTTTCTAGAAATTCGTCTAAATTAGCATGAGGTAGGGATGTATCCCCAAATTCTGGAAGGGAGAAACTAAGACCTGATTCTGGCACTGGTTTTGGTGGAATGAGTCTCATTTTCAAAACCAAAATAGGCTGCACCCAATACGACTACTACAACCAAAATTAACAATTTCTTCCTTGAAGCACGATAATGATAGAGATGGCAAAGATTTTCAACTCACCTTTCATGCAACTTTGTCTGCTAATTCTGAGAAAATTACCTCTAGTGCCGAACCCCATGTTTCTTAATTTAGCTTTTTCATGAAGATACAAATCTTTTTTGTACAAAACCGATATAAGTGACTAAAAGTTTGGTTTTAGGATTACCACAACTCATTCACTCATGTAGAGTGACGACAAAGATGACACTTTTGACACCCACTTTTATTACATAACACTTCGCACAATCTCTTATCAGAAAAATGATTGCCACCTTAAGTGGAAAATCTTTTCAAATAAATCACCAAGATGTCCTGAATATTCCCCTCTAGGCCAATCACTTTCTTCCATCAGCCTCCGCTTTAACAAGGCTTCCATTTTGAAAGTGGAGTCGCTGTACCATTGAACTCGTGAACTCTTGAACCAATTAAGGTTCAAAAGTTCAAGTTCGTTACTCACACAAGCCTTATGCACAAGTTAGTCTTGCCGCAACTAGGACATTATATACAAATACTCAATGAACCGATGAACTATTGAACTAAATCCTGGGTTCAAACAAAAGGTTTAAAGACACGAACACTTCAATCATAGAGACACATAGGTCAAGACAAACTCACTATGCTAAAGTTGACGCGCATTGTCTCAGCATAAATATTTCAATATAGCAAAAAATATATGAAAGCAAAAATAAGGGGGTAACAATTGGCTCTGATTGGGGACCATGATTGTAAAGGACTTGGAAATGAACCTAGAATCTTTGGTTTTGCATTAACTTGCATACATGAAGAGAAGGACCGAGACAAACCTGTTGGCCATATGATGAAATTGATTATGTGTTGCATTGATGTTTTGTCATTGATGTCAACACTGATTGTTATGGTTGTTTATCAGCTTCCGGTAAAAGGATTGGATTGCGAAGATTATCAATTGATTCTCACCGATATGATTTGGATGATGGAATAAGTTTGTAAGGATGGTTCATATGCTTCTGAAGTATGTTTCAATCAGTTGGTATTGACTTAATGATCGGATGCTATCTTATGTTCTAGTAAGCCTTCTTTATTGGTCCGGTAAGGGTTTCACCAGCAAAGTTTTATTGAAGATATTTGATGTAATGCATAAGTGGTATTGGTGCAGCTTCTAGAAGGGATTCAGCATGCCGATGGTAATTGTGTTCGTGCCTCGACTGATTGGTGTCATCGCTTTGGCGTGTGTGGATCTAATTTAGGTCTGGTGCTATCTAGGTTATGGACTGGTTTTCACGTAACGTGTTGGTGGATCCTCAGATGCGCTTCCGAGATGTTTTATTGATTGGATGATGTCTGTTTGGCCTTAGGCCGACATGTGTTATGATTTTATTTCAAGATCATGTAATGTATCTATTGAATTATCATTTGGGTGGCCAACCTAATTGATTAGGTCCCGGGTTGGTATAAATATATTTAAGATCCCATTGTAGATCATGGATGTATGGGCAAGGAGCGAATAATGTAATAATCATTTGTACAGAGGATCTGGTCGATCATAGGTGATCGAGTTGGGTTTATCTAAGAGGTTTTAGACCTCTGGTATTGAGATTAACCGGAACTATAATTTGGCATGTTTGATGCTATCACCAACAATTCTTCTTTCTGGATTGTTGTCCAAATATTTTGAGGTGGTTGACATCTCTGTAGTTAGTGAGACTCCATTGTGATGAGTAGTGTGCCTTCCTGCATGTGCATGCCCCTATTGTAATTATATACTTGCTACAGAAGTATCATCTAACTGTGGGTAGGGTTTCCCACCGCGGTTTTTCCCTTTCTGGGTTTTCCACGTACAAATCATGGTGTTATGTGTTATGGTTGCATGGTATTGATTCCCTAGTTTTCATTTATGCTTTAATGCTTAATCAGTTATTCCGATATAAGGTTTTAAGTGCTTTAATTCACATAATCTGTTAACAACTGATTCACCCCCCCCTCTCAGTTGTTCATCGATTATCCTAACAATTGGTATCAGAGCCTGGTCCTCTTTTCACAGAAGCTTAACCGCTTGAGGAAGATCCTATGGCATCTAATAGTTCGAATACTATTTTTCGGAAGGACAACCCTAGGCTTGATGGAACAAACTATGGAGTATGGAAGATTCAGATGGAGACTCATTTAAGATGCATTGGAAAAGAAATTTGGGAAATAACTCAGAATGGTTACACTCATGATCCGTCATCTAGCATTCTTGCATCGATGGACTTGGATAAGAACATTGAGAATGACTGTAGAGCTAGAGAAGCCCTCTTAAGCACCTTATCAGATCAACAATTCATGGTACTATCAGATAAATCATCGGCAAAAGCTATATGGGACAAGTTGGAAACTTTGAATGAAGGTGATCCTACTGTTAAAATTGCAAAACTTGAATATTACCGGGTAAGATATGAAAGCTTGAAGATGGAGGAAGATGAAATAATTTCTGCATTCATGGAAAGGGTAAATGAAATTGTATTGGGAATTCAGTGTTGTGGTGGATCTCTGAGCGAGGAAGAGATTGTTTCAAAAGTATTAAGGGTTTTTCCACTAGCATATAAGATGAAGATAACTGCAATTTATGAGCTAAGAACAATGCCTAATTCTTCTGTCAATAGAGATACTCTTGTTGGGAAGATATTTGCTTTTGAGCTTGAAGAATTTGGTTCTCTAGGAGCTACAAAGATTGATACTGCATTTAAGGCATCCACATCATCAACCGACAAGCAAGATTGGAAAGTTTTGTATGCATGCTAAGGAATTGGAAGAGATTAGGAAAGAAGATGAAGAAATTGAGCAACTTGAAGCCCTATTTGCTAGAAGGATACCTAAAGGTCTGTCAGGAAGTAAGTATGAAGTAAATCTCCTTTCAAATGTTTTGCATGTAATAAGATAGGTCATTTTGCATCTAGATGTCCTAAAAGGAATTCAAAATTGGAAGAAAGAGCAAGAAGATCTTTTAAGCCTAACCCTGAATATTAGATCAAGCATAAGTACAGGAGAAACAAAAAAAATCATGCTACTATGTTGATGAGGAAGGAGTAACTGATGAATCAGAAGGAAAACCGACAAGAGATTCTGCTAGTGGATCTGACAATGGAAAAGACTGGGTATTTTATGCTATTAAGGAAGATGATTCGAAACCAGTTATAATAAATGAGGAAAAGGCCCTTGCATCCAAAGTTGAAGACAAAAGTGAATGGGTAATAGACAGTGGATGTTATCATCATATGACAGGAGACAAAAGAAAGTTTCTAACCCTGCAAGAATTTGATGGTGGTCAAGTCATATTTGATAATAACAAAGCATGCATGATCAAAGGAAGATCAACCATTTCATTGGATGGTAAGCATAACACTGATAATGTCTATTATGTTGAAGGTCTGAAGCACAATATTTTGAGTGTAGGACAGTTGGTAGACAAAGGATTTCAATTACAATTCAAGGATGGAAAGTGCAAAATCATTAGCAAATCAGGATTGGAGATTGCAACCAGTACACAGACAAAAGGTAATATCTTTCATTTAAACTCCGGTGAAAAAACATGTTTGATTGCACATATTGATGAAAGTTGGCTATGGCCAAAGAGGTTGTGTCATGTAAAATTTGATTGCATTGTAAATATCAGTTGAACTAAGGCGGTTAGAGATTTACCTAAGATTGTGAAGCCTCATAATCTGGTATGTAAGGAATGTCAAATGGGTGAACAAATCAAAACTTCTTTTAAGAGAATACAAGATAAATCTAATGATATTCTTGATTTGATTCACACTGGCCTATGTGGTCCCGCTAATACAAGAAGATTTCAAGGAGATAGATATTTCATGTTAGTCGTTGATGACTATTCTAGAATGATGTGGGTTGCTTTTCTAAGGGATAAATCTGAAGCCTTTGAGAAATTCAAGATCTTTAAAGCTATGGTTGAGACAAAGACACGAATGAAAATCAAGTGTCTGAGATCAGATCAAGGTGGTGAATTCACATCCAGTGAATTCAACAGTTATTGTGAGAAAAATGGCATTAGGAGATAGTTATCTGCACCCTGGACACCTCAGCAAAATGACATTGTGGAAAGAAAGAATATAACCATTTTGGATGCAACCAGAAGCATGATGATGGAAGCTAATTTGCCTCATATCTACTGGAGAGAAGCAATAGGTACAATGGTTTATACATTCAATAGAGTTCATATCAAAGGAGATATTGGTAAGACACCTTATGAATTATGTTTTGGTCATTCTCCTACTCTTAAGTATTTTAGTATCTTTCGAAGTAAGTGTTATATCAAAAGAGATGATTCCATTGGAAAGTTTGAACCTAGATGTGATGAAGGAATATTTCTTGGTTATTCAACTAAAACAAAAGTATATAGATGTTATAAAAAAATATTGCAGAGAATTGTGGAGAGCACTAATGTGAAAGTGGATGAGCAGTAAAAAGACCAAGCTAAATTTATGACAATGAACCGACAGTGGAAATGATCATAACTGATCTTGTAGTGCCTGTACCGGAACATAAAACTAAACCAATTACCCCGACATCATCAGAAAAGTCAACTATAACTGAAGAGCAGCAGAGAGAACCTGAAAAATCAGAAAACACCAAGGTATGTAAGGCTAAATCATTCTAAAAATTAGATCATTGGAGACAAAAACAAGGGAGTTATGACAAGGGGAAGATTGACAAATCAAGAGGTATGGTTCATTTCTCAGATTGAACCGACATCAGTAATTGAAGCTTGTAAAGATGAATGTTGGATGAAAGCTATGGAAGATGAATTAGATCAGATAGAAAAGAACAATACTTGGACTTTGGTTCCTCGACCTAAAAATAAGAATGTTATTGGAACTAAATGGGTTTTTATGAGGATGGACAAGTTGTAAGAAACAAGGCTAGATTGGTCTGCAAAGGATATTCTCAGAAGGAAAGAATTGATTATGGTGAAACTTTTGCACTAGTAGCTAGAATTGAAGTTGTTAGACTATTTCTTGCTTATGCAACCTATAAGAACTACAAGGTCTATTAAATGGATGTTAAGTGTGCATTTATGAATGAAAAAATTGAAGAGGAAGTCTTTAATGAGCAACCTGATGGATTTTTACTGACAGATGACAAAATTATGGTTTGTAGATTAAGGACAACCATATATGGACTAAAATAGGCTCCTAGAGCTTGGTATGCAAGGTTGGATAAGTATCTTTTGAAGCTTGATTTTATAAAAGGTAATGCTGACAGTAACCTATATTATAAGATCACTAATGATGATTTTCTGATTATTGAGTATTTGTTGATGATATCAATTTTGGAGGTGAAGAAAAATTATGTATGGAATTTTTTGATAATATGCAGAGTGAATTTGAAATGTCTATGACTATTGAAATAAGATTTTTTCCAAGTTTGCAGATTACTCAGACTGACAAAGGCATATTTATCTGTCAAACTAAGTTAAGGGAATTGTTGAAGAAATTTTGTATGGAAAATTCTAAACCGGTTAGTACTCCTATGGTTACAAGTGAAAAATTGTCAATTAAGGATGTATCCCCTCTAGTAAATTATACAAGATATAAATCCATGATTGGTGGTTTGCTATATTTAACTCAGAATAGACCGAATATAATGAATGCAATTAGTATTGTATCAAAATTTCAAAGTAATCCAAGAGAAAATCATGAAAGTGTAATAAAAAGGATATTTTGGTATTTGCAAGGAACAACTGAATATGGTTTATGGTACCCTAAAGATGATGACTTTACTTTATGTGCATATACAAATGCAGATTGGGCAGGTGATGTTGATGACCAGAAGAGCACATTCGGTGGAGCATTCTTCCTTGGGAAGAAGTTGGTTTCATGGATCAGCAAGAAGCATTCATGCATTTCTTTACCTATTGCTGAAGTTGAATATGTTGCAGCCGCAACCAATTGTACTCAAGTTCTATGGATGAAGCAGATGTTGAAGGATATACAAGTGAGTTGTAATGATCCGGTTGTTATCCATTGTGATAACTCTATAGCTATTGACATATCCAAGAATCCGGTAATTTCACTCCAAGACTAAGCACATATCAATCAAGTATAACAATTTGAAGGAAAAGGTGCAAGCAAAAGAAGTCAGATTGGTTTATGTGAACACTAAAGAGCAGATAGCAAACATCTTCACTAATCCTTTGTCCCGGGAATCATTTGAGCATTTGAGAGACAGATTGGGGGTTTCTACCCCTCCGATAGAGACTGAATTGATGCAGATGTGCATTAGTCTGGTATGCATTATCAGAGCTATATTTTGCTCCGGATTGATGAAATAATCTACTACTCAGGGGGAGTAGTCAGCCTTGAGATTTAGAGTTTTTTATTCTGTTTAATTCTTTGGCATTGCTGTCAAAGGGGGTGGAATATATGTGAAAAACCATTGCTATTTATTTTTCAGATTCGTTGCACTCCTTAGGGGGAGTTTGGCGGTATTTGGTCTTTTGTTTCAGATTTGGTTTAGATCTTCATTGCTATATCATTCTATTGGAGATTGTTGGTGGTCTTCCATTGTGGGAGACTTGTTTGACACTTCTTGGCACTTGGATGTTTTTCACATCTAGTGTTGCCATCAATGCCAAAGGGGGAGATTGTTGGTCATATGATGGAATTGATTATGTGTTGCATTGATGTTTTGTCATTGATGTCAACACTGTCAGTTATGGTTGTTTACTGACTTCCGGTAGAAAGATTGGATTGGGAATATTATTAGTTGATTGTCACCAGTATGATCTAGATGATGGAATAAGTTTGTATGGATTGTTCATATGCTTCTGAAGTATGTTTCAGTTAGTTGGTATTGACCTAATGATCAGATGCTATCTTATGTTCTAGTAAACCTGCTTTATTGGTCCGGCAAGGGTTTCACCGACAAATCTTTATTGAAGATCTTTGATGTGACCCATAAGTCATGTTTGTGTAGCTTCTAGAAGGGATTCAGGATGCTGATGGTGATTATGTTCATGCCTCAATTGATTGGTGTCATTGCTTTGGCATGTGTGGACCTAATTTAGGTCTGATGCTATCTAGGTTATGGATCAGTTTTCATGTAACGTGTTGGTGGATCCTCAGATGCGCTTCCAAGATGTTTTATTGATTGGATGATGTGTTTTGACCTGAGGCCGACATGTGTTATGATTTTATTTTAGGATTATGTAATGGATCTATTGAATTATCATTTGGGTGGCCGACCTAATTGGTTAGGTCCCAGGTTGGTATAAATATATGTAAGATCTCATTGGAGACCATGGATGCATGGGCAAGGAGAGAATAATGTAATAATCATTTGTGCAAAGGATTTGGTCGATCATATGTGATTGAGTTGGGTTTATGTAAGAGGTTTTAGACCTCTAGCATTGAGCTTAAATGGAACTGTAATCTGGCATGTTTGATGCTATCATCGACAGTTCTTCTTTCTTGATTGTTCTCCAAATATTTTGAGGTGGTTGACATCTCTGTAGTCAGTGAGCCTCCATTGTGATGAGCAGTGTGCTCTAGGCAGTGTGCCTTCCTACATGTGCAGGCCCCTATTGTAATCATATACTTGTTGCATAAGTATCATTTGACTATGGGTCGGGTTTCCCACTGTAGTTTTTACCTTTATGGGTTTTCCATGTACAAATCATGGTGTTATGTGTTATGGTTGCATGGTATTGATTCTCTGGTTTTCATTTATGCTTTAATGCTTAATCAGTTATTCTAGTATAAGGTTTTAAGTGCTTTAATTCACATAATTTGTTAACAAATGATTCATCCCCCCTCTTAGTTGTTCACCAGTTATCCTAACAAAATAAAAAATCACATGACCAAAACACCAGAACAAAGCAACTAAACTAAGACTATGTATAAAACAGGGGATTTTGGTTTTATAATTAATAAAGTTTTAGATCCTACCCATAATAGGATAGAAGCAAGATCGTTCTATCTGGATATTCTAACCTGAAAGAGTTAGGGCTCAATACCCGATGAATTATTAATGGTCCTTTCTAGAGAGAATCAAATTTTTCATGAGCTCCTTTAGGTTCTCGTCTTTTATCCCACAACAATTCTTGGTCTCCCTGCATGAATTTCTTGGGTTTGGTTTTTCGATCAAATATCTTCTTAACTCGAGCCTGATGATTTGTAATATGATCAACAAACTCATTCCTTTCCTCCTCTATTTTGGTCAGGTACATTACTCTTTTCTCAAGAGAACTCTGAAAATATTGATCTTCAATCACTGTTTGCAATTTAGCTGTTGCTAGCTCCAATGGAAGTGATAACTGAGCTCCCATTCCATATACTAACTCTAAAGGTGCCATCTCTATTGCCCTCTTGGGTGATGTTTGGTCAGCCCACAATGCTTCATACAAATTTTTATGCCAATCTCTGGGGTTGTCACTCACCAGCTTTCTCATAATGGCTATCAAATTTTTGTTGTTGGACTCTGCCTATCCATTTCCCTACAGGTAATAATCTGATGAATGATAAAGTGAGACATTGTGATCATAGCAGGTTGAGGAAAAATTAGGAGCGTTCTTCTGGGGATATAAGAATGAATAATAAAACCATCACAAATCGACCAATTGCCTTCTAAAATATGCGACTATAGACTTGCTCTCAGATTTGTATAAGTAATACCAGTGACTAGACTACACCAAGACGAAGGATTTAATCTATATGAGCATGATATTAAGCTAAATGGATGCAAGATTATGCTAGATGGATGAATAGTAAGCTAAATGAATTCAAACAATCATAATTGAACTAATTATGCAAAAAACTAAAATAAGATGCAATAATCTAAAAAAAGCACAATATCTTCAATGACTCCAGAGCAAAAACTGTATAATAACAATAAATCTCTAGGGTGTTTTGAATGAGAGATGAAGGCTAAATTTATAGAGAATCACAAGAGAGACCAATGGTCAAGATCAATTAGCAACGAGTGGTTGAGATTATTCAAGAAAAAAACACAATTTAGGATAATTGAAATAATTGAGAGATCAGATTCAGTTAACCTTGAGATAGATTCCAATTATAGTTTGATTGAAATGCATTCAGATTATAAGTTTGAGTTTGCATTGGAGATAAAATTCAATTAATTCCATGCACTGGAGATAAAAATAGGTGATTCCATGCATATTCTTTGATTTATTCAAGAAAAAAGTCTTTTCAATGCAACTGAACTTCTTTTCTCAAAAGCTTTGAGTTCCAATTTTAGAGAATGATTAATAATTCAATTAATTGCTTTTCTGATTTCAAGTTATCTCAATTTAGAAGAAGAAATAATACCTCAAGTTTGATTTCTCTCTCAATTCAATTTGTTTTTTCAATTTAACTCTTGCTTTGCATATTGATTCCTCTTTTGTAATAAATTAATTCCTTTTTTATGATTAAATGGAAAATTTATTAATTAATTAAATATGCTAAGATATTTAATAAATTAAACATGATAATTGATCAAAATGATTTACTTGAAATGATTTAATTAATTAAATAAATATTTAATTAATATAAAATAATTCACTTGCCATGTGATATTTAATGAAGATCTCAAGAAATATTTTACTTTTGTATCATTTCAGTAGATCCCCAGATCAACAAATAGAGCAGCAAATGCTATGGCCACCTTGACATCTATACCAGAGTTGCAAGAATCTAATTTTCACTTTGAATTCCTGGTGGAAGAGTTACGTTACCCTGCCTATGATTCTCCTTAGTCACAGATGGTCTATTCTATTATTGGACATGACTCATCTCACTACAGCCACATTTACTCTTATCTACGAGACCAAATTATCCCAAAATATCTTACCTGCAATGAGAAAAGGAACCTAACCCGAAATGCTTCATGGTATGTCATCATCGCTAACGATCTATTTAGGCAAGGTTTGGATAGTACTTTGCTTAGGTGTCTAGAAACTGAAGAGACCCAATGCACATTATCTGAAGTCCATGAAGGTATTTTTGGATCTCATTCAAATGGTCTAACTTTAGCTTAGAAACTACTAAGGGCTGGCTACTACTGGCCAGACATGGAGAAAGACACTATAAAGTTTTCTAAAACTTGTGAGAAGTGTCAACTACATGGGAATCTCATACATGCTCCACCTAGGGATCTCATACCCTTCATTACACACTGGCCTTTTCTACAATGGGTGTTTGATCTTATTGGCAAAATATATCCTGCATCATCTAACGGACATAAGTTTATCATAACTGCCACTGAGTACTTCACTAAGTGGGTATAAGTGGTTCCAGTAAACAAGTAGCTATGTTCATCCTTAACTATATGATCTACAGGTATGGGATACCTTCATCCATTGTGACTGACAATGGAGGGCAGTTCAAGAACAAAGATTTAGACGAGCTCTGTGAAAAATTCAAAATCAAACAGTACTGGTCATCCATATATTACCCTAAAGGTAATGGACAAGCTGAAGCATCTAACAAAAATTTGCTGACTATTTTACACAAAACAGTAAATAAATTTGGAAGGGATTGACATTTGCAGCTCAGTCCTGCATTATGGGCTTATAGAAGAAGTATCAGAATACCTATTGGGGCTACACATTTTTCTTTGGTGTATGGATCCGAAGCAGTCTTACTTATTGAGGTGGAAATACCATCTTTAAGAGTTTCTTTGCAAGGTCTCGTTACTAATGAAGATTACAGAATATCTAGATTGTAAGAACTTGAGTTATTAGATGAATGTTGACAGGTGGTGTTTGATCATATGAGAGTGTATCAAAAGAGAATGTCTAAAGGATATAAAAAGAAGGTTCGACAACGAGAATTTTAGGTTGGTGACCTTGTTCTGAGAGAAAATCCTAAAAATCAATAGTTTCGAGACAACAAAGGGAAGTTTGAACCCAACTGGCTGGGTCCCTACATCATTACTACAGTCTTTGGCTCTGGTGCCTATCAGCTCTCAACATCAGAAGGAGAATAGCTTTGTGAACCGATCAACACCATCCACTTGAAAAAATTATTCACTTAGTATTTTCTGCTCCAGCAACCTGTATAGCTGAAAAAGTCTTGGAAAAAATCCTAAAAACCATAAAATGTCCTGAAAAAAAGAAAAAAAAGAAAAAAAAGGATCTTTGCCAAGCAGGTGAAAACCTGGCAAATAGGCGCCTCTTGTACTCAAGCGCTCCATCTATCAATGCAACGTTGGCATTTCCCGCTTTCTTGCATCTATGCTTTCGCTTGTACATATCTTTTAGTCTCTTTTGTGACATCCTGGTTCTTTTGGAAAACTCATGGCTTGAAACTAATCAATGTCCTAGTCTTAGGGTAATCAACTGAGCATTTTACGTGTCCTAAGCAGTATCAACCAAGTCATCATACTGTAAGTGATACCCAGTCATCCACTCCGAGTCAGTCAACGGTGTCCAAACTATTAAAGAGTTTTGTCACTGAGTACACAGACTAAACAACATTATTGCAAACAATCACTAAACAGTTTGAGATATGCATGAAATTTTATTTGTGTGCTATCTTTTATATTGGTTTTCAATTATTATTCCCTTTGAGTAACTTGAGGAAGTCTATCATGACTAAGAGGAGCAATGATTGGGGGCACAATATTTTCTTTGTTTTATGCTTGTAGGAATGATTCCGATGATCTGGAAACATCTAATCAGCTGGGTGTCTGTGATAAGTTCCTTCACATCAAGGTGAAATCTCCACACATACCTCAACTCCACTTATTTGTATGCTATAGGGAGGTTGACATCATTTGTTTGTCTATTTTGAGGGAATTTCTTTAAATGTGCAATCTGGATGCATGTGTAATCTGTCCAAGGATATGAACAAAAAAAGGGTCATTGTAGACAAGATAATCAATATTGCACATGAAAAGAAAGGAACTCTATTCTACCTGCTATGTTTGTAAACGCTCAGTGATGAAAATTAAGCATTCCAAATCGAGTGACTAGGTTTAGTTTGCATTCATTCTACATTTTGTGCATTTTGAGTGATTTTTGCATGATAACAATGATCTCTTTATCTTCTGAATGAGAGTTTGAAGTATCATTATTTCTCAGCTAAGTGGTCTTTTTTTCATCATTTCTCCGATCGTGTACTTGTGTATTGAGATGTTAGCTGCATACATAAGCATCTTATATAGATCCATACATTTCATTATATACATGTTTGCATTCATATTATTGCATGAAGAAAACTAAAATTTTGCATTACTAGTTACTCATTTTCATCATTTATTTGCATGAAAAAGAAACAAAAATAAACATCCATATTACATTCATTGCATACATCCATACTGAAAAAATAAAATAAATATGCATACATACAGAATAAAGCATATAGAAAAACATCTCATAATCAATCAACACAAGTACGATGAAATCAAATCAAGATCTTGTATATATCATCATAAATATCTCAGACTACAAATGATATCAATTGTCATATACAATGTCTCATTGGAGCAAGAATCGTATGGGCTACAAAAAAATTGGGTATATAAAAAAATATAAGAGCTATAAAAATCTCTCTCTGCCTCTCCCTCATCGCCAGGTGTTGGAGGAGGTGGAGATTGCTGACCAACATCCTGCCTAGGTGCCTGAGCTCCCTCAGATTGCGCCATTTACTGAGAATATGGGACAACCTATTGCGCTACAAAAATTGCTACACTATAAGCTGCCACATAATATGCTACCCGACTCGTCTGGTGCAAAACCTCTCAGTGGAGAGTATCTCGCTCAGCTCTGACCTCCACCAGCTATCGGTCCCACTCTGAAAGCTGTGTTTGAGCCACTGTCAACTGTGACTGTAGACCTGCTAATCTCGCTCTCATGGGCTATACTGGATCTGCTACCCCCTGCTCCCTCACAAGCTCTCCGCCTCCATCTCCACCTCTATCTCTGCCTCCCTCTACACCCTTCTCATCCCTCCGCTGTCATACCTGTCTAGGAGTTGCTCGAACCTCCTCGCCTCCACCCTCTGCTGCCCTATCACCACTAGTCCCAACACCAACAGTTCCTAGGGATCCACCCTCCCCTCTTTGTCTTTGTCTCCCCCCAGTTGGTACTTTGCTGCGGCTAGCACCAAGATCACCACCTTCCCACCTAGAACCCACCACTCTCCATCCCTGTGCTTGTCCCTGTACTTGTACCTGTACATGGGCCTCATCCTCATCCTACTCTATGAGAGGTGCATGCTCAGCCGGATCCATAAATCTAGGAAAGGGATGACTCTGAAAAAAATCTCTGTACTGGGGAAATACCCTCGCATATGCAATATCCTCTAGATAGTCCCATCAAAGTTGCTGCAATTTGGCAAGTGCCTGCATGCTCGATGTGTATGACAACCTAGGAACCCATCCTCGTCTATCCTTGTCCCCATAATGAGCATAGGCAGTGAACTCTTGTAAAATCTCCTGAGGCTTGCCATATTGCCTCATAACCCGAAATACAACAAATCACTCAATAATGGTAACAGATCTGCTAATAAGAGGATGGGTCATGAACATATCTCTCCACTTCGCTCTCCAGTCGTCTCACAGCTCTAGACCCCTGTACGGTCTCCATACAACAACGATCAGATCATCAAGCTATCATTGCCAATACTCTGTCTTGCCTAGATGGGCCTGAGTAACGTATCCATAATATCTATAAACGATCGGCTGGTGTGGATCTCGGGCATCATCAACAATAGGTCTACAAACTGGGATATGCTCCCAGGCCCAAATCTGCAGAACCAACACTCCTGCTGCCATGCTCTTCCCGTCCCTATATGCAATCTTATGCATCTCACGATACATGTGGGCTAACAAATAAGATCCCCACCCTAATCTCTCAGGATGAGTAAGTAGTCTCTTGAGCATCCTAGCCCAACCACATAAGAAGCCCTGCTATCCCCTGTTCTATATAACAAAACAACCAATGAACCCTGCTAATACACATGCCAGTGGAAACTGCTCACTGTATCTAGCCATCATATCATCCCAATTGATAGCCCGCTCAAGAATGTCCTCATCATGAAATATGCGTCTCAATGCCAAGACACCTGGACGCTGAGCAAAATCATAGTCAACCTTATCCCCAGCAAACGGAATCCTCAAAATCCTATAAACATCCTCTAGAGTAATAGTCATCTCTCCCACTGGTAGATGAAAGGTGTTATGCTTAGAATGGAACCTCTCCAAAAGTGCAGTAAGCATCCCGTGATTCACATAGATATCAGACATCTATAAAAGGTGAGTAAAGCTGCACAAATCAATATGTGCTCTATCTATATCTGATAGCTCATGATCTAGCCTCATCATAGGAGGATAGACACACTAAAACAAGATATGTGGTAGTCGAACCTGCAAGAATCAAACAACAAAGCATCAACAAGTCATTCAAATTACGCAATACAACATGTTAAACATCACGCAAATCCAAATACACCAAATACCAAATAAAAATCATGTTTTGACCCTTAAAAATGCTCACTATTTTTCATATGACATTTCACAGTGTAAGCAGAAACTCGTACGATTCAGGAATTCATGTAGCATGATAAAAGACTCCCATATGACATAAGACATGTATTTGCATGATAAAATGGGCTCTCAAGCAAACTCTCATGCGATACATGGGATAAACCCAAACGATAAAACATATAGCCTAATATGATAAACCACACAAGGACAGTTTGTCGTACGAGAGACAGTATCGTCTCGCATGACAAAACGACAATGACCGATTTTGAACAACATTAAAAAGCAAAAAATTCAACCAAAATTCAAAATTGATGAAATGTGAAGGCATAAGATTAGTCACTTACCGCCGGCTCATAGTTTCATGGTCGATTATGACGTTTCTAGCACTCGAATCGATGCTCCTGGATCAGAATGACCATTTTTCTTCACAAAAGGCTTTTCAAATTTCAAACTTGGAGAGGTTAAAATGAATTGAAAATGACACTTGGACCCCTTATATAGCCAAAACCCTAATTTTTCAACTTGCTCCAATGGACATGAAAATTGTACCCTTAGCTAATTTGCCTGTCCTGATTCCATTTTTGGGATCGAAATCGAATTACGAGATCATTCTTCTAGTGAATTTTGCACAACTTAGACCACTTAGCACTTTCAACATTCTCATTCTTTTCTTCAATTTGCGCTTAATTTCTTATTACTCAACGCTAAATCTTCAATGATCCTCTGGCTCAATCTTTGTGCTCAAATAATTATCATCACCAACAATTGCCTAAAATCATGTACCCTCGCTATCTTTTGATTTCGATCCCGAGGGGGCATACTCATGACCTCACATCTTCAATGTCGAGAAAATTTTCAAATCTTCATCAAAAGTTGAGAAAAAATCTTTTCAACTAAAGAAAATTAAACAAGACCTTATCGCTAAGGGCATCTCAGCTTTATCGCTTCATATCAAGTTGAGATTTCTTGATCATTTGAATCAAATCAATCTCTAGGGGCATATCAGTTTCATCGCTTTTCATCAAGCTGATTATTGGTTTAAACTCAATCAAAAGTTTAAAGATTATCTTTGATCACACACTCAATCTAAGCAGGTGTTCAGTTTCATTGCTTCAAATTAAGCTGGACAGTTTATCTTCACTCATCGAGTCTTGATCCATCAAGTTCAAGATCGATTTTATCTTCGCTCACTGTGTCTAGTTCAATCAAGTTCTAGATCAATAAGATCCGCTTCTTGATCAATCAAGTTTAAATTCAGTATCTTTGCTCTTCATCGGTCCTAGTTCAATCAAGTTTGGGATCGATACCACTTTAATCAACTCTGTTCAGTTTCATCGCTTCAAAATAAGCTAAACACCTCGCTCTTTATCTGGTTCGTGATCAATCAAGTTCACAATTGGTATCTCCTAGACATCAACTATTCTTTGAACCAACGCGCTACTCGCACATTAATTCAAAGAGGGACAAATGTAATACCCTAAAAATGGTCACTTGAACCATGGGCCCCTAATCTCGACAACATCTCCAAGTTCCTAACCAAAGGCAATTAAATCAACTTTGAGCACACAATTAATTAATTCTTCAATCATTAAATGTCACATGGCAAGTGAATTATTCTATATTAATGATATATTTATTTAATTAATTAAATCATTCCAAGAAAATTATTTTGATCAATTATCTTGTTTAATTTATTAAATATCCTAGCATATTTAATTAATTAATAAATTTGCCATTAATCATAAAAAATGAATTAATTTATTACAAAAAGGAATCAATATCAAAGCAAGAGTTAAATTGAAAATAAAATAAAAGAATTGAATTGAGAGAGAAATCAAACTTGAGATATTATTTCTTCTTCTAAATTGAGATAACTTGAAATCAGAAAAGTAATTAAATGAATTATTAATCATTCTCTAAAATTAGAACTCAAAGCTTTTGAGAAAAGAAATTCAGTTGAATTGTAAAGACTCTTTTCTTGAATAAATCAAAGAAATATGCATGGAATCACCTATTTTTATCTCAAGTGCATGGAATTAATTGAATTTTATCTCCAATGCAAACCCAAACTTATAATCTGAATGCATTTCAATCAAACTATAATTGGAATCTATCTCAAGGTTAACTGAATCAGATCGCTCAATTATTTCAATATTCCTAAATTGTGTTTTTTCTTGAATAATCTCAACTGCTCATTGCTAATTGATCTTGACCGATGGTTTCTCTTGTGATTCTCTATAAATTCAGCCTTCATCTCTCATTCAAAACACCTTGGAGGTTTTTTTTTATTATACGGCTTTTTCTTTGGAGTCATTGAAGATATTGTGCTTTCTTTTTTGAGATTATTGCATCTTATTTTAGCTTTTTGCATATTTAGTTCAATTATGATTGCTTGAATTCATTTAGCTTACTATTCATTCATTTAGCTTACTATTCATCCATCTAGCATAATCTTGCATCCATTTAGCTTAATATCATGCTTATATAGATTAAATCCTTCATCTTGGTGTAGTCTAGTACTGGTATTTCTTATATAAATTTGAGAGCAAGTCTATACTCGCATCTTTTAGAAGGAAATTGGTTAGTTTGTTATGGTTTTATTATTCATGCTTATATTTGTCTAACCATACATGTAATGACTTAATTGAAGTGTTGTGTCTTACAACTTGCAGATACTTATTCCACTTTTCACACACACACATCTGTTAATTTTGAGAAAATTACCTCCAGCGCTGAACCCCGCCTTTTAAATTTAGCTTTTTCCTGAAGATACAAATCTTTTTTTGTACAAAAATGATATAATGGCTAAAAATCCAGTTTCATGATTACCACAACTCATTCACTCGTGTAGAGTGACGACGGAGATCACTGTAATAACCCACCATATTTAACCCAACAAAATTTGACCATTCTTTTATTTTTGTTTAATTTAATCATTTGTTTTTGATTCAATCGCATACTCTAGGCATCCATCCATTAGGATTAGGAATTCATCCATCTAGGATGAGCATCTAACCATACGGGTTTGGCATCTGTCCATACGGGACATAAGATTTCATCTATCCAATACGAGATAGGCATCTATCCAATCAGGATAGGAGGTGCTTTGGCCAGAGACTTAGACTCATCGGGACCATTCGGGTCCCGAGCCACTCACTAAGTACTACACTCTTCTAACAGAAGTGCACCGAGGTCGCCATCCTTAGGAGTAATTAAATAACATAATTCAAGCTTGAATTCCACCTTGAAATTTGGCTTAAAGCCTTAGGAAGTCAAGCGAATCCATATGGGATTCCTTCCGAGTATGCATTGAATTACTTTTTCCATTTTATTATACTTATCTTTTAAATTAGGATTCTTACTCAATCCTTCTTTTTACCAAGCCTAGACCCCACCCACGAACGCCTGAGTATGAGGGACAACTCCATCCCAAGACTGCCTACATACCCGCTTCGGCACAGGATCAAGGTGTAAAGTATGTAGTTCTATTTTCTACTCTATGGTTTGATGTAAATTGATTAGTGGGTACACAACCCTTTCTAGGGTTAATGTCCCAGACAGTTTCTCTGCGATTGCTACCCACGATGGTAGCACTTAAGAAAAGGCTCAAGATGGACTATTGCTTGTGGCCTAAAACAACTAGATAATAATTCTTATCATAAGCATCACCCTTGACCAATTGCCAATCGACAACAATTATTCGAGATTAAATAAATTCCATAAAAGCATTTCACTCAAAAACCTTAAGGGGGTTTACTATGGTTTAACTCAGCGAATGTAAAATCATTTAAGGATTATCTTATTAGATTATTGATCCAAGGGGGATTACCCGCCCCTTGGATTTTAACTTCCAAGTGTCCCTTATTACTCCCCGACGATTTATAGGGACGATGCCACAGACGTCGTTGATGCAGCTTTATTAGGCGTTAAGTGCAGTAGTTCAACACGACAACATTACCCGTAAGCGTGACCTAGAGGCACTGTATATACCGAACGCTGCTAGGTTTTAGTTTCCATCTTCCTTTATTTAGTTTCCTAACTAAGAAGCTATGAAAACATCATTCTTGAAAGCAATTATGAATTGAACATGCATAATTAGACATTGCAAAGTTTAATTAATTGAAACAACTACCTGCTGAACTACGTGAAAATAAACCATATCTAAATTATTTAATATTCAAAACTTACATAATAATGATAATTATGAAACTCGCATATCAACAATTAAATGCGTAACTTACATGGAGGTGATGAAGGCGTCAATAAATGCAATTAATATCAAAGTAATTTGCATGATGCAAAAATGGAGCCACCGGTTCCAAAATAGCAATTAGTTTAGACATAGACAAATTTTGGATCAAACCACCATAATAATATAACTTAATTGTTTTAAAAGAACCTAAAATTACCGATCGAGTAACCCAATAAATCTCAAATGGGTTGAGAGATTCCAATTAAATTTACAAATTTATTACACAATAATCCTAATTATTTATAAATTTTCCTAATTTTAATTTACTAACTTAAAATATAAACTAAAGCAATTATTAACAATTAAATTTAAAATTTAAACTAAAGTAGTTATTAACAATTCCAATTTGCAATTTAAAATATATATATATATATATATATATATATATATATATATATAAAAACCAAATACATAAAAAAATTAATAATGAAGTTGTTTTAATAATTAATGGGAAATTAAATGGGGAGGGGTGGGGACCACGGGTCCCATCACCCCTACGGTCCTGCGGGTGTAGGCTTGCAGGGATGAGGGGACACCGCGGGCCCCTCCACCCCCTACGGCCACTGTCGTAACAGTGACCGCAGGGGAGGTGGAAGGTACCGCTTCCCCGGCGGTTACAATAACCGCCTCCTGCATGCCGCCCGATATGTCTCGAAATAAATTTTTGAAGACCACTTTATAATTCCCTTGCAATATTTTATAATTTCACTATCGTTTTAAATAAAATTAATATATATATATATATATATATATATATATATATATATATATATATATATATATATATATATATATATATATATATATGATTTTCATTCCCAGATTATTTAATGATATTAAAGAAGTTATAATAATAATAAGAACAAGAATTTATTCACAGGATTGACATGAAAATAGAGAGATTTGTTCCAACAAATAAAACAGATAATTGGATTATCACAGAGGTAGGAAAATACTTTGAATTGATTTCGCATAATCAAGAATTAATATTCACAGAGAGATTTATACAACTAGATATATGAAATAAAAATAATATTAATGTAAACAAATGAGAATAAGGATTTATTCCCAAGAATGAATAACACAGAGGATTATTCACAGAGAGATTTATACTCCTTTTTATAGAGAGATTTATACAACCAGATATATGAAATAAAAATAATAATAATGTAAACAAATGAGAATAAGGATTTATTCCCAGGAATGAATAACACAGAGGATTATTCACAGAGAGATTTATACTCCATTTTGCACAGAGAGATTTATATAACCGGATATATGAAACAAAATAATATTAATGTAAACAAATGAGAGTAAAGATTTATTCCCAGGAATGAATAACACAGAGGATTATTCACAGAGAGATTTATTTCTTCATTCACAGGGAGAGAGATTTATTTATTTATTATATTCAATATCATCTCTAGTTTTCAAGAGAAAACAGAAAAGCAAAAATATGATTTTCTACCCTTTAAATAGATTAAATAAAATATGGAAGAGAAATCTGCATTTATATTTAAAAAGAGAAAGAATTATATCACTGCATTTCTTTAAAGAAAAAAAAAAAGATTTTCTTCCCATCTAGCAATTAAGAAATGGTTTCTTTCAAAAAACTATATTCAACTAAAGAATCTAGAAACTATATATATATATATATATATATTTTGATAATACAAATTCTTCATATGACAAAAGGAGAGAACCTGGTTTACTGAAGCCCGAAGTTGAATCCTTTAGCTATCCTTTTTAGGCCCTTCCTTACAACTTGAGAGAAATCTTCAGGAACAACGTAATAATCCTGCAATGAAAATGAGTCTACCAAGAAGATCCTACTACTAAAACTTGAGAAATTTTCCTCCAAAACATAATCAACTCCCTTTTTGAAACTTGCATACAATTTTATAAGAAAAATCCCCCCCTTCCACTATCTAGAAAATTTAATTAAAAAGGAGATTCTTTTCCAATATTGGACTCATGCAAATTGATTAAACTTAGTGGGGGAGTTACATGCAAGGTGGTGGAGATTCCTCTAGAAGCTTCTTATTCTTCCTACAACATGTGCCATAATTGGGAGTGGAAAATAAATAAATAAAAATAATGCCTTTTGAATTATATTCTCCAAGTGTGTGTGTGTTCATTTTTATTCTTTTATAACATTTATTCAATTGTTTAAATAGCTTAACCAAAATATAATAGAATTATACTTAAATCAAAAAGTGATAAAGGAGGGTTGTGACAATCACACTTCTAACACTCGCTTCTATTACATAAAACTTCATGCAATCTCTTATCAAAAAAATGATTGCCACCTTAAGTGGAAAATCTTTTCAAATAAATCACCGAGATGTCCGGAATATTCCCCTCTAGGCCAATCACTTTCTTCCATCAACCTTCGCTTTAATAAGTCTTCCATTTTGAAAGTGGAGTCGCTGAACTATTGAACTCGTGAACTCTTGAACCAATGAAGGTTCCACGGTTCAGGTTCATTCCCTGAATGAGCCTTCTGCACAAGTGAGTCTTGCTACAAATAGGACATAAAATACAAAGACCCGATGAACTATTGAACTAAATCATGGGTTCAAATAAAAGGTTCAAAGACACGAACACTTCAGCCATAGAGACACATAGGTCGAGACAAACTGACTATGCTAAAGTTGACGCGCATTGTCTCAGCATAAATATTTAAATAGAAAGAAAAATATATGAATGCAAAAATAAGGGGGTAACAATGTTGCATAAGCCACTTTCTATGGTACAAATGTTGCTTTTGAATGCAAAGAGGCGATTTTCTTGAAGCAGGTTACAAGGCATGATTTTTTGCATCTTTGTTTGTCTTTGAAAATTGAAATTGCTATTTTGAAAAGTAGTGTTTGTAAGTTGTGCATTTTTTATTTCATTGGGCACAATTTGTCCAACTACATGTTAAGTTGCTTGTGAAGGAGATTGACTAGTCAATAAAGGTACAAGGAATGAACATTGGTTGTACATTGATCTTCTTGCTCAACAACTTTTAGAAGCCATGATTAGCTTGTTGGCTCCACTTTTCTCTATTCAAGCTTCATGTGGCTATCTTGATGCATGAAAATTTTACCTTTGATCTAGTTTGTGTAGAAGTTAAGTAGATGCGAAACTAGCTCCTACTTAATTTTAACTAGAATTTTCCCTTTCTAATTTTCTACTTCTTTGTCTTTTTCTTTCGTTTTTATCTCTTTTTGTTTTAATTTTAAATTCATTATGGAGCTTTGACACCCCCTTTACCTAAAGATTGATCCAAAGGAGTAAGGGGCTAGACATAACCAAATATGTAAAACTAGCTCCAAAACCTAGTTAATAAAGGTGTATTTGCTTTGTTCCTAATATTAAATATATAAAGAATGCATTTTCTAGACTATGAAACATAAAATTTCAATTTATGAGTTATAGATTTTGTTTTGTGAAAAAATAAAAGTTGTCTTATTTGATATCACTTCTAGAGATGTATGTTCCCATTTCTCATTTATACAATTTAATTAAAACAAGAGTTCCCAATAGCCTCCAAAATTTATGGACTTGAGAACTTGGGTCTGCTACATTAGAAATAAAAAATATGGACATGCAAATTTATTAGAGGGAATAACACTTAGTGACCAACCTATGGCACATGTTACAACACATCACAAGGTACATTTGAATGGATATAAGAAAGCCAAAATTGAAAACCTGAATTTGTGAGTGTATTATGATGTACCTTGTACTCAGGTATCAAAGAGTGAATCACAACTCTAAATATAATTAGTATTACTCCTAAATAATAATAGAATAAAGTTAATATCAATTGAATTAAAATGAAACTAATTAAAATTTCCCTTAATTGAAACAACAAGGCTTCCATTTCTCTTCTTCATTGTTGTTGATGTAGGTGGCTCTCAGGTATTGCAATTGATTTCCTGCATAAGATAGACAACAATATTGAAGACTATGATTCTAGACTGAATTGAGAAAAGAAGTTGAATTTATAGAATTTTAACACAAAGGGGGTGAGAAATAGAACTCAAGTGTTAATTGATAGATAACTGATTTAGATTGATCAGTGAACTCAATTGATTGATTTGTGAACTCATTTGATTGAGTAGTCAACTAGATTGATTGAAGAGTGATCTGAATAGATGGATTAGTCAACTCACTTGATTGATTAGTGAACTGAATAGACTAGGGAGATGACTGAATTGATGGATTAGAAGACTGAATTGATGGATTAGTCATAAAAAGTTGATTTTGAGTTAAAAAAGATGATTGATGAGATGAGTTAACTGATTAGACAACTGATTTGATCAATCAATTTTGATTTTAGCATGTGTTGTAGGAATTTGAAATTGAATTTGATTTTTCATTTTCAATTTGTATTTGAATTTGGTCATTCGAATGCTGAAATGCACATGAAATTAACTAAAATTCAGATGTGGGGAAAATGTGAATTTGATGATATGAAATTAGATGAAATTATGTGAAATTCAAATTTGGGAGAAATGAGATGAAATTAATTGGAATTATAATTTGGGGAATTGGAAGAATAAGTTAATTAATTTAATTAATTTAAATGAAATTATTTAAACTTAAGAAATAGAATTAATTAAATAATAAATATAATTTAACTAAGAAAAATGTTGTAATTAATTAAATAATTGAGATATGTTTAATTGATTAGAATGATTTGAGATTAAAAATAGAATAATCAAAAGTATTGAAGGGTGATGATTAGAAGAAATAGTTAGTTTAATCAAATAATTAAAGAATTACTTGATTGAATAGACGAATAATTAGTGTAGAATTAATGAGACATTTTTAGGTGTCTACATTTGCCCCTCTTTGAGAGAATGTCAGAACGATGTCATTTCAAAGAAAATGAAAAGAAAAAACTGCCCCACTATGCCCCGGTGACACTAGGGTATAATGCCCCCTCAGAAAAAGTGGTCGGAAAAATTGTGAAACAAAGACCAGTTTTTTCGAAGATATGCTAGATAGTGATTGTATGAAGTTTGAAAGGGTTTCGATTTTGTTTGCTATATCTAAAACTGTGTGGAAGCTGGAGGGGTCCATGGGTGTTTATGTTAAAAAACCCTAATTTTGAGCTTATAAAATAAAGGTTGATATTAGATTTGAGCTCATTTGCATTGTTTTGTTTTGAAAGAATTGCTTAGAGATATTTGTGCTTTTGATGTCCTTGGAGCGAAATGGTAGGTCATAGAGAGAGATTGCATTTATCCGAACGAGTGCGGTCATATCAGAGACCTCCCGACACTAGTGGCATGGTGAGTTGCCTGATCTTTTGCCAATTTATGTCTATATTTTGCAAAAAATTTAACCATTTTTTGGTGTGCCATCTTTCATGAATGTCGCAATTAAGTATCGATATTGCCGTAATTGATTTAATCATCTCGCAATTGAGTTTAACGCTTCACAATTGATATTTTATGCCCCATTTGATAACGTTGTGTTGCATATGTTAAAATTGAATTGCAATTGAATGTTTTGAATCACATTTGATAATATCGTGTTGCATATGATGAAATTGAATAGCAATTGGCATAAGTATGTCACATTTTCTTATTTTACTTCGGAGTTGGTAATATTGAATTGCAATTGATAACAAAGGCCCCTTTTTTTTTCTTCTTATTTATGCGTCTTGATAGTTTTGATGATGTAGTTGACTCATTTTTATATTTTCCAAATGTAGGCAGATTATCCAGTACTTCTTGCTAGGCAAACACGACCAGATAGTCTTGATCGATGTCATGAGTTGGATGCAGAGGATACCGCTTTGTTACAACAAGTTGGATTGTATTATATAGCGCATTTTCCTAAGATTACAACCAACAGGGCCATGATTACTACTTTGATTGAGCGGTGGCATTCAGAGACATGCTCTTTTCATCTACTGATTGGTGAGGCATCTATCACACTTAAGGATGTGTGGTGTATTTTACACATTATGATATCTGGTAGGCGAGTTAATTTTGATCATCATGATGGTATTATTGCTCTGTGTACATTGTTCAAGTGTGAGGAGAAGGATCTACATATCCGTGGTCATTACAAGATTCATTGGGATGATTTTGATTATGATGATCTCACCGTTGTGCTTGCTTGTACTATTGCTGGATTATTGATTCCTAATAGGCACGCCCTTGGTTTTCTTGTTGGATGGGGACGTATTATACATGATATGATTATTGATAGACATGTGTTTGCTTGGGGTCCTTATCTTCTTTCCACTTTGTATCATTAGATGCATGGGATTGTTTACTTGAAGCAGAAATCAGTTGGATGTGGTATTACTTTGCTCCAGACATGGGCTTGAGAGAACATAGCTATCTTCTGTCCTATGTTACATATGGATTTAGAGCCAGAGAAGCCATATGCTTATGGGTATACTGTTGGTGTGAGGCATCGGGCAACATATTGTATTGAAATCATCAGATTGATATCCTATAGTATTTCTCATGGAGACCTTATCTTACTTGTCCTGGGTGGACTGATGATGCTCAACATCTTCCTTTTTGTTGAAAAAAAAGATATCTTATTGGTCTAGATGTGGGTAGCCATAGGGTTATTGATATGCATCTTCCTAGCCGTGCGCTCAGACAGTTCGGGGAAGTACAAGGTATTCTAGACGTGACAACTTATTTTGCTTGTACTACTCGAGAGGTTGGTGATTGGGGTGCTTGCATGCAACCTTGTTGCTATTGTTGAGATTGATGCTCTTGCTCCTATTTTGTGGGGATGGTTGCTTGGTGTAGCGGATCCAGGGTCTACAACGCAGTATAGTGTATGGTGGATACAACATAGGCCTATACCTTTGACAAATCTGATAATTCTGATTGGTGCTCAAAAGATTAGACATGGCAGGGGTCCTAGAGGGAGAGGTGGAGAGGATAGGGGTGGAGGAGGTAGGGATGGAGGAGGTAGAGGTGGAGGAGGTAGAGATGGAGGAGGTATAAATATGATAACTGTTGTTGTAGGGAAGGTGGATAGTGATAGGGAGGATGTGGATATTGGTGGAGAGACTGCATCCATGAGCAGTTCTGATGAGAGTGATGAATCAGGATAAGGGTCATCGAGTAGTGATGGAGATGAGGGTGGGGATGATGGTTATGATGTTGAGATGCCCCAGGCTTTGGAGTCTGCAGGTGTGGAGAGAGGAGATGAGGAAGGATTGAGAGATCAAGTTAGGCATTTAGAGGACTTGGTCGCTACTTTGCGGCAGCGGTGGATGGAGGATAGGGATCAGTATCGACATGCAATGGAGGAGTTGACTACAGAGAAGGATCGAATATCTACTGAGAGAGATTGATTACAAAGGGAGAGAGATGAGACAGTTAGGAGGATGCAAATCACTATGGATGCATATGATTAGTTATTTGGGCCAATGATGGAGGCTCATAGCTAGGAAGATAGAAATTTTGCTGCTGCACAGGAGGCATTATTGGCAGGCTTATGAGAGAGCTATTTTTGAGGGTCATAGGGAACCTAGTTTTAGTTCTTTCATGGGAAGAAGATCGAGTCGATCTACTTCTTGATAGACTAGTAGTGGAGGAGTGATGGGTCCACCTAGAGCGCCATCAGGACAGGTTGGAGTTAGTCAAGATGCACCTACTGATAGAGGCAGTATAGGTTGAGAGATTGGATATTGATTTTGATGTTGTAGATACGATGTATTTTGACACATTTATATATGATATATATGATATGCTTTCTTGATGAACTTTTGATGGTGAACCTCATGGTATAATGTTTCTTTATTGTGATCATGAATTCTTTATGAATGTGATATCATGTAGTGATTTGATGTAGCTCTATGTTGTGATGCTTAATGGTTGCTGAGAACTTTATTATAATTATTAACATGTGATGTGATGATGTTTATTTTTGTGTGTCAAAATATGTGTTGAAGACCTTGAAATAATTGTTAGTTGTTAGACGTAGGATGGTCAATCAACTAAATCAATCTTTGTTTATTCTGGATTTTGATGTGATAATGGATGATATGATAGAAATTTTGATGAGAAAGTCTTCAATGCTTTATTCGTAGTGCAATACATTATCATCATTGAGCCTTATTATATAACAATGGAGCTTATTACACCAGGGTATGAGGAACCAAGATGTATAGATATCTCATTGCAAAGAAACAAGCACGTAACAGACAAGGAATGAACTCTCCATTTTGGGAATTACACTAGGGGTCGAGGTATGTGTGGCATTCACAAACTGAATTCTCCTATCATAGACACCCACTAGAAAAATTTCCCCAAAACTTCATTGGTTCAAACCACAAACAATAAACAAAGAAAAGGATCATGCCCATCATGGCTTCTCTAGTCACTTTTGGACATCCTTGAGTAGCTAAAAGCAACGATCTTTCCTAATTTGATAAAACAAAGAACCAAAAATAGACAAAACTCAATAGTTAGATTGACTGCACCTTTTCTTTGATATGTTTGATGTGATTTTGATAATGTCTGGTTTCAGAAGTTTTGGATCTTGTTTAAGACTGACCTGTTTGGTTTCGAGTGTATCGATTTTGTTTAAGATAAAATGTTGATCACATTGATAGTTTGATAGATCGATAGATTAGACCGTTGATCAGTTTGATTGCAAACATTTTGAAAAGATAGTTGTATCTTTTGTTTAACTTTGTGTGAAGTATTTGTTGGACATCTATTGGGGTGTTTGATTCTTGTGAGACAATTTATTGTAAGTTTTTTTTTTTTGATATTTGAATGTTTTTGGATTTTATGGATTGATATTGGATTGTTTTTTTTGGATTGGATTTTGGACTTTTTCTATACGTTTAGGATTTTTTCAGGACTTTATTTGAATGTTTTTGATTGATTTTTTCAAGACTTTATCTGAATGTTTTTGGTACTTTTTTAGGACTTTATCTGAATGTTTTTGGTACTTTTTTAGGACTTTATCTGAATGTTTTTGGTATTTTTTGAGGACTTTATCTAAATGTTTTTGGTATTTTATTTTTTCAGTTATGCCCCCAAGTCTGTAGACCTATGATGATAACATGATGAGGGGACAATGAATTTTCAATATGAATTATGCTAATGCAGAATGCATGACAAAAATGCAGTTCCTATTCAAACAAGGATGAGTGTGTGTGTCTTTCATTCTGTAATGCAGTAATAGGATTAAAGGTGCGAAACATTTTAGAGATAGGAGTTCAATCCATTCTCAAAAGACTTAGATCATCCAACCTAACACACTATGTAACCAAGATTTATGAATGGAGGCGCGGAAAACTTTTCCATCAATTCTTGAAACTTTGATCTTTCTTTTGCCCGTGTGTGTACAATTGAGTTCATTCTGACTCATAACCATCAAAGACCCTTGGAATCCTATGTGGCTAGCTATGTGAGTTATTCTGACTTCAAAAGCAACCTAGATAGAGCCTCCTTGCTAGCAAGCTTTTAGGGCTCCGATGAGGTTATGCACTGTAATCTCTCAAATATTGCTCCATTGCCAGTAGGCGTCCATAGCCCTAATGGAGTTATTTACATGTTCCCATAGTCAAGATTTTATTGTCACACTTGTATGCATGATATTTTAGTAATATATCATTCTTTTTTTGTTTTTCTTTGACTTGTAAGTAATGAAACCTACTTTGGTATGACAATTACAGTGGCACTGAAGCAAAATATTGAATTTTTCAATAGCCACATGATCAACTAGGTATCTTGTAATGACTTAGAGCTTGTGATTAATGTGTGAGATATAGCAATTGATAGATTTTGGGTAACACGACTTGATAAGGAAACCTCTACCCAACCAAGGATAAAGTGTAATCAAAATGTGACGTTGAAGATGAATGACTAAAGACCTCCTAAAGACTTCATGAACAAGTATCTAGGAAATGAGACAACCTTCGTTCCTTTCAGTGCATACAGGTGAATACATCAGATAATCACCTTGTTTTATTGATGCAACTATATGAGAAAGGGATAATGCTATGCGGCAAAGAAATATGCAAATGTAGTACTGGAATTTGAAATGAACCCACCCTTAGATGTAATATCTTTTTAGGTGCATACTATTGATAGGATTAGGGAATGAATCTCCCTCCATTTTTTGCAAATGATAAGCGCCATTCCCAATTACTTCTGTTATGACAAACGGACCCAACCAGTTAGGTTCAAACTGTCCTAGTTTTTCACGTTCAACAAGGTTTCTTTGATTTTATTTAAGAATGATATCTCTTATTTCAAAGCAACGTGGGTTGACTCATTTGTTGTAGCTTCTTCTCATTCTATTTTGGTAGCCTTGTAAATGGTTTAGAGTGCTTTGTCATTTTTCATCTAGGAATTCTAATTCTTGCAAATGTGCTACTCTATAGTTTTCTTTTGAGATTATGTTTTTTAGAGAGACTCTTAGGGATGGCAATTCTACTTCAATAGGTAAAATGGCTTTTGCACCATAAACTAGAGAGAATGGTGTTGTACCGGTTGTTGTACAAATACTAGTTTGATAAGCCCATAGAGTTGGATTTAGTTGGAGATGCCAATCTTGTCCACTGTCATTGACAACTTTCTTTAAAATTTTCAAAATAGTTTTGTTTGTTGCCTCAGCTTGACCATTGCTTTGGGGATAGTAGGGTGTTGTAAAACGTTTCTCAATTTTAAATTGTTCACAAAGTTCACTCACTTCTTGATTTTTAAAGGGTCGGCCATTATTAGTCATGATGCACATGGGTACCCCATACCTGCAAATGATATAATTTAGGATGAATTTTTCTATTTGTTTTCTTGTTGTGAAAATCATCGGGATTGCTTCAACCCATTTTTTGAAATATTTTGTAGCCATGAGAATAAACTTATGTCTGTTGGAAGAGATAGGATTTATTTTCCCTACAAGATCTAATCCCCATTGTGAAAATGGCCATGGTGATGTTATTGGCTGAAGATCTTGAGCAGGTGCATGAATGAGATTCCCATGTATTTGGCATTGCTTGCATCTTTGGACATACTTTTAAGCGTATTTTTCCATTGTAGGCCAATAGTAACCTGTTCGTAACAATGTTTTTGCTAGAGAAGGTCCAGAAGAATGTGCGCCACATATTCCATCATTAACTTCTTTTAAGGCGATTTGTGTCTCCTCCATATTAAGGCATCTGAGTAAGGTGTCATATATACTTTTAATGTATAAAGTATCAACAATGATTGCATGTTTTGACGATTGTCGTATGAGTGCCTTTCTTTGATTCCATGAAAGATCGAGGGGTATATATTGATCATACAGGTATGCATATATATATCTCTGTACCATGGAGACTTGGGTCATACTATCATACATACATATTCAATGGATAGTATTTCATAAGCTGGGAAAATGAGTTGTTCCACTTGAAATTCAAAGTGAGTTCCATCATTTGACATATCCAAGAGAGATCCTAATATTACCATTGCATCTACTGCCCTGTTTTGCACTCTCGAAATCTGTTCAAATGTGACCTTGGTGAAGTGTTTCTTGTATTCTTCTACCAATTGTTTGTATAGTTGTAACTTATCATATTTTGTATTGTAATCATCATTGAATTGATTAATGATGAGTTGTGAGTCTCCAAAGACCCGTAGATCTTTGATGTTCCACTATAGTGCAGTGCGTAGTCCTACCATCAGGGCTTCATATTCAACAATGTTATTGGTACAAGGAAAGCTAATCCTGAATGATTTGGGAATTGAACCTCCTCAAGGAGTTATGAACATAATTCCCGCTCTTGTTCCATGATTTGTATGTGAACCATCAAAGAATAATTTCCATTGTCTGTGTTGATAGTGTAAATATAGATTCATCTGGAAAATCTATTACCATCGGGTGATTGTCTTGTAAAGGTGCTTCTACAAGTTGGTTTTCTATGATTTGTCCTTTTATAGCCTTTCTACTGATGTATTCAATGTTGAATTCACTAAGTATCATTACCCATTTTGCAAGTCTTCCGGTTAGTGTTGCTCTATTTAGGTATTTGAGTGGATCAAACTATGCAACCAGCTGTATTTTATGACTCAACATATACTGTCTCAGCTTTTGTGATGCAAAGACTACTGCAAGACATGCTCTTTCTATCTATATATATTTGAGTTCACACCCAATGAGTGTTCTACTAATGTAGTAGACGATTCTCTCTTTTCCTTGTTCATCTTGTTGTGCTAAGAGAGCAGCTAAGGAAGAATTTTTGGCAGCTATGTATAGGAGTAATGGTTTCCTATGTACTGGTGGAACCAATATTGGAGTGGACAATAGATATTATTTTAGTTTTACAAATTCCTTCTGACATTGCTGTGTCCATTTAAATCTAACACCTTTCTTTAGAAGATGTTGAAATGGTTGGCACTATTCTGCCAATTGGGCTACGAAGTACCTTATGGATTGTAATCTCCCTTGTAGACTTCTGAGTTGTTTGAGTGTAGCAGGTGATGACATGTCTAAAATAGCTTTTACTTTCTCTGGATCTATCTTAATTCCACAATTGGATACAATGAAGCCCAAGAGTTTACTAGAGGTTACCCCGAAAACACATTTTTTTGGATTTAGTCTTACATTGTATTGCTCAAGTCTATCAAAGATCTTAGCCAATATGTTTAAGTGACTATCCCTTGTTTTGGATTTTTCTAGCAAGTCATCTACATAGTCTTCCATGATTGTGTGTATCATATCACAAAACAAGGTGGTCATTGCTCTTTGATAGGTGACACCTACATTCTTAAGGCCGAATGGCATCACATTCCAGCAATAGGTTCCCCATGGACAAATGAATGCTATCTTCAGTTGATCATTTGGCACAATTTTCATTTTATTATAACCGGAAAACCCATCCATGAGTGATAGAATTTTATTTCCAGCTGTTAAGTCTACTATGATGTCTATATTAAGGAGTGCAAAGTCATCTTTGGGACAAGCCTTGTTAAGATCTCTGAAGTTGGTGCAGATCCTGATACCTCTAGTACGCTTGGATACCAGGACTAGATTTGAAATCCATTCAACATAGTCTATAAGTTTGATGAAACCCACATCTAATAATTTTTATAACTCAATTTTGACTAACAAGGCTATGTGAGGGTGCATTTTCCTGAGTTTTTGTTTGTATGGTTTTACCCCTGGAAGTAAAGGTAGATGATGCAAGCATAATTTTGGGTCTAATCCAGACATATTTGCATAAGACCATGCAAAATTGATGGGTCTTTGCTTAAAGAATTTGATAAATTTCTCTTTTTCCATGGGATCAAGGGATTTTGCCAGGTGAATGTTACAAACCTTCTCAGCATCACCGATGTTGATTTCCTCAGTTTCTTCTACCCATAATGTTGATCATTCTTTACCAATAAGTAGGACATCTATTATGTGTTCAACTTTATCATCACTGTCGTGATTAAGAGAAGAGCTTGCTTCTCCAAAATATGCAGTTTTGTCTAGATCTACAGCATAACCAACTTTGTGATCATTATAAGGGAATCCATCCCTTACACCCAAGAATTTTTCTACAGCTTCGTCATTTTGGAACCAATCTAATTGTGGCTCTCCTTCTTGCCCCCAGTCAATCATAAATGGATGCATGAGGAGCAAGTCTTTGTCTCTTGTCATTTTAGAGGATCCAGATATCATGCATACTTGATTATGATCTATTGTTTCTGTTATGTCCAACTAAGAAAGCTAATGTACTGAGAGGGGAGGGGTGAATCAGTACTTCAAAACTTTTCTCCAAAAACAATCTTACTGATAAACATAAATTGTAAACTACTGATTTCATAATATAAAGCTAACACATAATTATAGAAATGACATTCATACACATTTCACTACATAACACAAATATTTTGGTTACACAGAAACTCTTTGTTAGAGAGAAAAATTGCGGTGGGGATGGCACCCACAACTTCAGTACTGCAATAATAAAGGTTGCTCAGTTAGAGCTACAAGTTTAGCTATTTCTGATAGCTTACCCTATCAGGAGTATCAAGATCTTTAGATCTACCTTGCTAAAGGATTTTACAACTCTTATACAAAATGCTGCACCTGATTAAACGCTTTACAATTTATAGACTTTGTTAGAGTCTTTTACCTTATTAAAGGTTTCTATTACAACTCAAATGATTTAATAAAATCTTTACAAATATCTGCAACTTTACATCTGAAATGTTATAGCAGATTCTATGTGCTCAATATGAAATTACCTCGCTCATAGCATAACTTGGTAATTGATAAATCAACTCGGTAAACCCTTCTATTTACTCTATCCCTTAAACTATTCTTTGAAGACTTTCTCAGTGACCTCTGAATATCTCTGTCAGTCGTAGCAGTCACAACTCAATTGATGTGTCCTCTTATGATTTTCCTTTTAACTCTTCTATCACACATGTCTCACATTTTTGATTCTCAAATCACTCTGTATAAATAGATCTCTGGGATGGTGATCTATTCATGCTTCAATCTTACAAACAAGATTCATCGAATGAATAAACATAGAAATTATTTCATTGGATAAACTTCCTCAAAATCATACAAAATCTTGAAGTGCAATTTCCTATGTGATAACGGTTCCCTGTTCCTCAATTCTTGTAACACGTTTCCACATATGTGTCCAAGTTCATTGAATCTGGTAACACGTTCCTACTTGGTTCAGATTACTCGGTATACCTTCTTTGCTACTCGGTAGACATAGAACGTTACTCGGTAGACAGCTCGGTGTATACTTAACTCTATGACTCCTTTCTTCTGTAACCAACTGCTTTAGTGCTTACCGATTGAATATTTTGGTAGTATTAACCAACTAGAGTATATAGGATGAATTTGGACATAAAACTAATGGCAACTTATTAAATAATAAAAATCTCCCCTTTTGACATTAGTTTGGTATGTTTGACAAAACTCCTTTCAAAGTCATAACTCAAAATCTATATACTTACAAAATTTGACTAAAATGACAGTATATACAATTGTCAATAAATAGTAACATACTCAAATATATAGTCCCCTTATCAATATACTGTACATAACTTAATTTGCATGCTCCTGTGATTAATGCTCAGTGTTCACTGCTCTGTGTTCTATGCTCCCCCTATCAAATTCAACTGTACATTAGGATACTTTGTTCTGCTTGGTACACTCCCTCTTATACTCGATACACTCCCCCGTTTTGACAAACATCAAAACTAGTTACCATTAGGTGGAGGCAACTGGTCAAAAATAGATTTATAATTTGTACTAGCGTCAGTGAGAGCAGTGGAGAGTGCATCCTTGACACTGTCCATTAGGGAATTCTGAGCTGTAATATTAGCTAACAATGAAATCAAACCATCTAAAGTGCTTCCCTCTGGTTGAGTAGATAAGTGGGTAGCTCAGTTGATCTGCTCTTGGACTGATGATAAGTGGGGAATAAATAAGGTCTGAAGAGTCATGATATCCATCCTTATTTTGTGCTCTTCATTCCAAAGTTCTAACTGGTTGAGCCATAAGAGTTTGCAGCTTGGTATAGAAATTCCAAACAGAATTTGGCTCAGTGGTCAATTTATTGGAGAGATCGGTAATCTCTTGTTCAATGACTTCGGTCTTAGGCTTGATATCCTTAATAAATAATGAAAATGTACAGAGCTTCTGAAATAAATAAAGAATATGTTTGAGTTGAGGGGACAACTCAACAATGAGTCCAACAAGCTTGACTTTACCTATGGCAATTGCTTTCTATACTTCTTTAATCATTTTGGCAGTTAGGTCTTTGTCCTTCAACTTGCTAAGGTAGTCTGATGCATCTACTCCTGATGCTTCTAATTTAGTGAGTAGTTCATCCAGTTGCATATGGATGGCAACATCTTTATTCATAGTAGCTTCAGGTAGCATGTCTGTCAATAATTCTTTAACCTTCTGAAGTACTTGGTTCTTCTTCTGAATAGCCATTTGTCTTTCTTGTTCTGCTTTGGCTTTACATAGTTCTCCGAATTCAATAAGTGCTTACCCTTTTAGTTTTGAAATGTCAACATTTGGAAACACAATAGGCTTTGACAGATCTACCTTGAAACTATGCTTCTTCACTTTCTTTCCTTTGGATGATGAGGCTTTCACCAGTTGAACGAGTACAATGGCTTTGGAGGCTTGTTCTCCCTCGGTAGGTTTCTTGGTAGAGGCAACACTTTTGTCTATTCCCTTAGCCTCTGATGTGTCCTTCAATGATTCCTTGCTTGGGGTCTCAGTGGCAACAATTTCAGTGCATGCAGGTGCTTGAGAAGTCTGTTCCCCGGTGGCCTGAGAAGTAGATTCTCCTTTTGTAGACTGTTGACCCTCTTTGCCTTGATCAGTGTCCTAAGGTTTCTCGATTGAAAATTGCTGAGTTATCGGAGGATAGGACTTGACTTGTTCCAAAACTGATTCACTTGATGCTAGTTTGGCATAGGCATTTCCTTCTATCATCTCTTGTTCCTATGCCTCAACGTCCATGACATTCTCATCAAGTTGAATAGTTGAAGCATGATCTTGCTCGGCAATGTCAACTATTTCAACTTCACCTTGATGTTCAGTATTCTTGATTCAGAATATTTCTTGCCATTTGACTTTGGTTTCATTCTCAACTTCAAGATAAAGTCCATTCATCATTTTCAAGGCTCTATGCTTCACTTGAAAATTTGTCTGGTAGTTTTTCAAATGATTTCTAATATCATCTACCGACATGTCTAGAAAGAGATGTACTAAAACTCTTTCTCTGACCTGTTTCTCTGAGTCCATTGCATATTGCCACCTAGTGTCAATGTGTGAATACAATGTTTTAGGAAGAAATTCAGTTACTTCCAGTGTAACTACTCAGAATTTGAGAAGTGTACATACAACTAACTCTTCTATTTGTCTCTTTTCTTCTTCTGTTCGGGAGTCATATTTAACATACCTGAATGACCCAAATCCACCATATTGTTTCAGATTTGTGCAAAAATTGTCCACAATGTGTACATCTTCCTTGGTGCTTTTAACAATCTGAAATTTGCTTACATCTTCAAATTCTGTGTCACTTGACTCTTTATTCAAAATGAGTCTCCTAGTTGACTTCTTATAGGTTCTTGTTACCTTAGGTATTTCAACATTTTTTTGCCTCTTATCGGGTGACACTGTAGATGATCTAGTGTTGGGGTGCTTCACTGGAGGAGTCGGTGATACCTTTGTTGTATCCTATTTCTTACTTTTCAAAATTTTGCCTTTTGGCAACTCGGTGCTCAGAGTAATTGCTTCTTCTTGAGCCTCATATTCTTCCTCAATTGCAAGTTGATCACTCTTGATAGGAGTGGAGGTAGAACCTTCTCCAAATTTCTCAGTTAGCACTTTGATCATTTTAGTGGCTTTTCTTGTAGCCTTCGGTACTACTATGCTCATTTTTACTTTTTCTTTGACCTCTTCATAGGTACCATACCTGATCTCGGTAGCATACCTTGGAAGTGTCAAAAAGGCATCTATCTGTTGTTGAGAAATATCAAGATCCATCTCATAACCCATGGACGGTAGAGATTGAGTTCTAGGATCTACTATATTTACATAACAGTAGTCGGTGTCCACTTCAAAACATATATCATCCTTATATTTTTCCACTAACTGAGGTGGGATTCTGTACCTGTTATGCATCTTTTCTTGAAATTTGCTGAAGTAATCATCCATTATCTCATTGAAATTATCACCTAACTTATTGATAAAGTCATTTATTTGATGGGTGATTGGTCGATGTAACTCCCAAAATATGTTACCGACTGATGGGAAGAATTTCTAAAAATAGAAAAACATGCACACTAAGAGTGACCCAAACTTTAGTGTGTTTGTTGAGTTATTCTTCTTAGGTTTCCTTATAGCGTTGAGATTTTCAAATAGGTTTTTCAACAACACTTCACATAGATCAATCTTCATACCCTTTTTCACAATCTTGTAGGCCAAATCTACAATTGCACATGGTACACTATTTTCTCTTGCCGATTGAAAGAAACAATAACTGATGACTCTAATTGCAAACTTTAGCTTTGCATCTGTAACATTATTCAATTTGAGACCTCTACAATCAAACTCAACTCCAGTTAAAGTTATCAATTCCTTCTGTGAAATCATTTTCTGTGCTTGGGCATGGTCGTATATAGGGTATCCGGTTATTATGTGAATGACCTCTTTGGTGATTTTGAACGGTTGCTCCTCTAACCACATAAAGTCATCATGAACTCTACTCAAAACAAATTTAACCCATTGGGGTTTGAAAACTCAAGGGTAGGTTAGGGCTTTGGTCAATCCTTGGACTTTGATATGCTCATACTTTCTATCTAGGATTCCATCGGTGCATAACTCATCATACATGTCCTTGATCTCGGTATGACCTAGCTGTTCAACATAACACTTAGTGTAGAATCTGACATCTTCAACCAATAGAACCCTATCCGGAATAAGAGAAAATGCAGTTTTCTCATCGGGTTCAAATGAAACTTTGGGAGGTAAGGAATACTTCAGTGAGGGCTTCTCAATAGTCTCAACTACAACAGGTTTCTGCAACTTAGGAGCCATTTCAAACTTGGATTTCTACTAACAAAAGAGCTTAGGATTTTAACTAACTAGAAAATGCTTTCGACTTAGTAAATATAATGCAGATGTTCACAACTGATATTGACTGGTTACTGGCTTGAAAATGCGTTTGAGATTGCTGTATAAATACATTGAAATTTGCTCAAGAGATGTTTGATCGCCTTTGAATTGCTTAGCTCTGCTCTTTGATAATTGGTAAGTGTAATATGACTGCGCGAAGAACTTTAAGTACACATTTTACCTTATTGGGCTTTGTGCAGTTAGGTAAGAAAACATTAAATTCACTCGGTTCCACTAAACCGATTAACTTCCTTTTACGCTTTTACCGACTAGACAGGCTTCTTGCACTTAGTGACTTCTTTGGTACTCCAAAAGACTAGATAGAATTTCAAACTTGCTATTGCATCTTAGCTATGCACATTTTGAAATTAAGTACATGATAAAATAGGAACTATTAAGATCTAACCTTGGGAGAATGCAGTCCCTTCATACCTTTACTGATTAATTTGAAGTAGATGCACCTAACTCGGTAGGTAAGGTGCTTTCTTCATTTTTTGACTCAATTTCCTTCTTTTTCCATATTTTCTGTAGTTTGATTTTTATCTCTTCAGTATCTCCTCTAGGTTGATCTCTGCAATCTTTAGCCAAATGTCCAACTTTATGACAATGAAAGCATGCCATTCCAGAATTTCTCCATGATCTTCAGTTGTTCAATCCAAACCTTATCATGCAGTTGGCACTTATATATCCATATCTTCCACAATATTCACACCATATCCTTGTATTGTAATACCTGGTACTGCAGTATACTGTCAGTTAAGATCTGTGTGAGTTCGGTAGCTTCTAGTATTTGCTCACTGTGAAGACCTCATATAGTTTTTCTGCTTAAACCAACACTTCTCAGTACTGTGTCCATATCTATTGTAGTTTTTGTAAAACCCCTTGAATTTTGCCTTCTAAAAATTGCTAGCAAACTTTGTCCTACATTGTTTAGATGTGTGACCATACTTATTGCAATTGTAACAATAACCATCAGACCTAGTGACATTCGGTTGCTTACCTTTTCTGATTTGGCACATGTTGGCAGTATGTCCTTGTTTTCTACAGTAGTTGCAAATAGGCTTCTTTCCTTTGATGTTCTCCTTGTTTCTAGTTTACTTTGATGATTCCCCTCTCTTAGTGGTGATGATCCCTTGGTAGAGTTTTTTTCTTTGTAACTGAGTCCTGCATCTTTGTTGGGTCTTCTTATATTTAGTTTCTCATTCAACATCCTTGATGCCTCATAACTTTTCTTCAATGTTTCTTTTGATTTCTTCTGCTTCAAGTTCATTGGTCAATCTTAATAATTCAAGTTTCAATGCTTGATTCTCATTTTCTTTTAGATTTTCTTCATGATGTGCTTAACCCAATTGATCAAAAAGATTATGTTGAATTCCAGTCATTCTTGTGATTTCATCATTCTTTTCAGACACTAATGCTTCTAGCTGTTGTTTTTCCCTTTCCATGTCTCTTATGTTATCCTCATTTGTTCTTAATGCATCAAGATTTTCAGTCATCTATGTGCTGAAATGCTCATGTTCTCTTTTCATTGCTTTCAGCTGTTCAATCAGTGCTTTGTTCTTTTCTTTCAGTTCTCCAATCATTTCTTCAGTCTCTTCTGATATATTGTTCTCAGATGATGTCTCAATTTGTTCCACCAACTCTTGTGAGTCTTGTAAATCACCAGACAACCTTCTTCTGACTTTCAATGATCTTTGCATTTGTCTCTGCATATCTACAATCACTTGATTAGCATGATCTTGTAATAACCCACCATAAATTAACTCAACAAAATTGACCATTCTTTTTTTTGTTTTTGTTTAATTTAATCATTGTGTTTGATTCAATTGCATACTCTGGGCATCCATCCATTTGGATTAGGCATTCATCCATCCGAGATGAGCATCTAACCATATGGGTTAGGCATCGGTTCATACGGGATATAAGATTTCATCTATTCAATATGGGATAGGCATCTACCCATACCGGGTAGGCATCTATCCAATTGGGATAGGAGGTGCTCTGGCCAGAGACTTAGACTCATGGGGACCATTCGGGTCCTGAGCCACTCACTAAGTACTACACTCTTCTAACAGAAGTGCTCCGAGGTCGCCATCCTTAGGAGTAATTAAATAACATAATTCAATCTTGAATTCCACCTCGAAATTTGGCTTAAAGCCTCGGGAAGTCAAGTGAATCCATACGGGATTCCTTCCGAGTATGCATTGAATTACTTTTTCCATTTTATTATACTTATCTTTCAAATTAGGATTCTTACTCAATCCTTCTTTTTGCCAAGCCTAGACCCCACCCATGAACGCCTGAGTACTAGGGACAACTCCATCCCAAGACTGCCTACATACCCGTTTCGGCATGGGATCAAGGCGTAGAATATGTAGTTCTATTTTTTACTCTAAGGTTTGATGTAAACTGATTAGTGGGTATGCAACCCTTTCTAGGGTCAATGTCCTAGACAGTTTCTCTGCAGTTGCTACCCACGATGGTAGCGCTTAAGCAAAGGCTCAAGATGGCCTATTGCTTGTGACCTAAAACAACTAGATCCTAATTCTTATCATAAGCATCACCCTTGACCAATTGTCAATCGACAACAATTCTTCAAGATTAAATCAATTTTATAAAAGCATTCCATTCAATCAACCCTAACAAGGGTTTACTATGGTTAACTTAGCGGATGAAAGATCATTTCAGAATTATCTTATTAAATTATCGATCCAAGGGGGATTACCCACCCTTACTTTTTCCATTTTATTATACTTATCTTTCAAATTAGGATTCTTACTCAATCCTTCTTTTTGCCAAGCCTAGACCCCACCCATGAACGCCTGAGTACTAGGGACAACTCCGTCCCAAGACTGCCTACATACCCGTTTCGGCATGGGATCAAGGTGTAGAATATGTAGTTCTATTTTTTACTCTAAGGTTTGATGTAAACTGATTAGTGGGTACGCAACCCTTTCTAGGGTCAATGTCCCAGACAGTTTCTCTGCAGTTGCTACCCACGATGGTAGCGCTTAAGCAAAGGCTCAAGATGGCCTATTGCTTGTGACCTAAAACAACTAGATCCTAATTCTTATCATAAGCATCACCCTTGACCAATTGTCAATCGACAACAATTCTTCAAGATTAAATCAATTTTATAAAAGCATTCCATTCAATCAACCCTAACAAGGGTTTACTATGGTTAACTTAGCGGATGAAAGATCATTTCAGAATTATCTTATTAAATTATCGATCCAAGGGGGATTACCCACCCCTTGGATTTTAACTTCCAAGTGTCCCTTATTACTCCCTAACGATTTATAGGGACGATGCCACAGACATGGTTGTTGCAGCTTTATTAGGCGTTAAGTGCAATAGTTCAACACGATGACATTACCTGTAAGCATGACCCAGAGGCACTGTATATACCGAACGCTGCTAGGTTTTGGTTTTCCGACATCTTTTATTTAATTTTCTAAGTTATGATGAACATCATACTTGGAAATAATTATGAGTTGAACGCATATAACTAGACATTGCAAAGCTCAATTAATTGAATTAACTACTTGATGAGTTACATGGAATAAAAACCATAACTAAAATTATTTATTATTCAAAACTTGAATTATAACTTGCATAATAATAACAATTAGGAAACTTGCATAATAATAATTAAACGTGCAACTTGCATGGAGATGGAAACGCCAATAAATGTAATCAATGTAAGGAATTTGCATGAGGCGAAGGTAGTGTAAGCTACATGCAAGAATATCGCCTATAAAGTCACTAGTCCCAAAAATAGAATTTAGCTTCAAATCATATTGACATGGATAAATTGCTAAGTGGATCTTAAGAAGGTATAATTTAATTTACAATTTATAAATTTGCTAAAACTAATTATAAATCTAAAAATTTACCTAAGTTTAAATTTTTTATTAAACTAAAATTTATATATAAAAAAAAATTAACATTATACAAAATGCCACGAATTTAATTGAAATGACATTTAAGAAAAAAAAAAGATGAAAGGGAGGAAGTGGGAGTGGGATCCATGGGTCCCATCACCATTGCGAGTACTACAGAAGTAGGCCCATAGTGGTGAGGGGGCCCCGTGGTCCCCTCCACTACCCTGCGGCCACTACCGTGATAGTGACCATAGGGAAGTGGAGGGTACCACTTCCCCGACGGTTACTAAACCGCCTCCACTAGCTTGCACGCCGCCCGATACTCATAAATTCTGAATGACGTGATTTCAAAATTAAAATTTCTTGGAATGTTTAATATGTTCATTTTCGTTTGATATAAATTTAATAATATATATATACATACATACATACATATATATATATATATGTATGTATATATATATATATGTATATATATATATATGTATGTATATATATATATGTATATATATATAAAATTAAATGTGGTTATATATTTCTGTTTTATTTCCAGTCTATTTACAATATAAGAGAGATATAAATATAACAAAAGGAATATTTTATGTGGATATGAATTTGATCACAGAGATGAAACAACCCAGGGAGATTAATTCATTCCTAGCAATGTACAGATTATTGAAAAATAGATGATTATGCTGAGTTAAACAAATCTTTCAGAGGAAGGATTTCAGGAGCTAATATTTACAGAGAGGGATTTATTTCCTTATTCACAGAGAGATTTATTTCTACATATAAAAATAATCATGAAATCAAATGAGAGTAAAGATTCATTCACAAGGATGAATAACACAGAGGTTTATTCACAGGGAGATATATTCTTCAATTTCAATTGATATGCACAGAGAGATTTTCTTTTAGATTTCTATTCGAAGAGTCAGAGAAATGAATTTGAGGGAAGAAATAAGGATTAAGATTCAAATCACACAGGGAAGAGTTTTAATCTCAGAAAAGAGATTTAAAAATAAAGGAAATATGATTTTTGCACAGATCTACAATCTTTGGAAAAACAAAAAGCAAGATTATGTGCATATTTCCTAAATAAAATAAATAATAGAGCTGCCTTTTATTCCTAAATAAGAAGAAGAGATTCATTTATTCATTCACAGAGAGAGATTTATTTATTTTTATATTCAATATCATCTCTAGTTTTCAAGAGAAAATAGAAAAGCAGAAATATGATTTTCTACCTTTTAAATAGATTAAATAAAATATGCAAGAGAAGTCTGCATTTGTATTAAAAAAGAGAAAGAATTATATCACTGCAATTCTTTAAAGAAAATAAATAGATTTTCTTCCTATCTAGCAAATAAAAAAATGATTTCTTTCAGAAAACTATATTCAACTAAAGAATCTAGAAACTATATATATATTTTGATAAATACAAATTCCTCATATGACAAAAGGAGAGAACCTGGTTTACTGAAGCTTGATGTTGAATCTTCTAGCTATCCTTTGATCCTTCCTTGCAACTTGAGAGAGATCCTTCAAACAACAACTTAAAAATCCTGCAACAAAAATGAGACTACCAAAGAAAAACTTGGGAAATTTCCTTCAAAACATAATCAACTCCCTTCTTTGAAACTTGCATATCATTTTATAAGAAAAATCCCTCCTTTCCACTATCTAGAAAATTTTAATTAAAAAGGAGATTCTTTTCCAATATTGGACTCATGCAAATTGATTAAACTTAGTGGGGGAGTTACATGCAAAGTGGTGGAGATTCCTCTAGAAGCTTCTTATTCTTCCTACAACATGTGCCATAATTGGGATTGGAAAATAAATAAATAAATAAAAATAATTATATTCTCCAAGTGTAAGTGTGTGTGTGTGTGTGTGTGTTCATTTTATTCTTTTATAACATTCATTCAATCATTTTAAGTAATTTAACCAAAAACATAATAGAATTGTATTTAAATCAAAAAGTGATAGAGGGTGGTTGTGACAGATCCAATTCTTCTTGAAGATTCACAATTCTTTGAGATTGTTTGTAGCCTTCCATTGATAAGATCTTTCTCTTTAGGCTGTTAAACCCTTTTCCAAGATCTAAGCTCTGATACCAATTGTTAGGTCCAACTAGGAAAGCTAATGTATTGAGAGGGCAGGGGTGAATCGATACTTCAAGACTTTTCTCCAAAAACAATCTTACTGATAAACATAAATTGTAAACTGCTGATCTCATAATATAAAGCTAACACATAATTATAGAAATGACATTCATACACATTTCACTACATAACACAAATATTTTGGTTATGCAGAAACTCTTTGTTAGAGAGAAAAACTATGGTGGGGATGACATCCACAACTTCACTACTGCAATAATAAAGGTTGCTCGGTTAGAGCTACATGTTTAGCTATTTCTGATAGCTTACCCTGTTAGGAGTATCAAGATCTTTAGATCTACCTTGCTAAAGGATTTTACAACACTTATACAAAATGCTGCACTTGGTTAAAGGCTTTAGAATTTATAGACTTTGTTAGAGTTTTTTACCCTGTTAAAGGTTTCTATTACAACTCAAATAATTTAATAAAATCTTTACAAATATCTGCAACTTTACATCTAAAATGTTATAGAATATTCTATGTGCTCAATATGAAAATACCTTGCTCATAGCATACCTTGGTAATTGATAAATCAACTTGGTAAACCCTTCTGTTTACTCTATCCCTTAAACTGTTCTCTGAAGACTTTCTCGGTGACCTCTGAATATCTCTGTCAGTCGTAGCTGTCACAACTCAATGTGTCCTCTTATGATTTTCCTTTTAACTCTTCTATCACACATGTCTCACATTTTTTATTCTCAAATCACTTTGTATAAATAGATCTCTGGGATGATGATTTGTTCATGCTTTGATCTTACAAACAAGATTCATCAAATGAGTAAACATAGAAATTATTTCATTGGATAAACTTCCTCAAAATCATACAAAATCTTGAAGTGCTATTTCCTATGTGATAATGGTTCCTTGTTCCTTGATTCTTGTAACACATTTCCACATATGTGTCTAGGTTCATTGAATCTAGTAACATGTTTCTACTCGGTTCAGATTACTCGGTATACCTTCTTTGCTGCTTGAAAGACATAGAACGTTACTTAGTAGACAGCTCGGTGTATACTTAACTCTGTGACTCCTTTCTTTTGTAACAAACTACTTTAGTGCTTACCAACTGGATTTTTTTGGTAGTATTAACCAACTAGAGTATATAGGATGACTTTGGACATAAAACTAATGACAAGTTAGTAAATAATAATAGTTTCTTTATCATAAATTGGTGACAAGTTGTCTTCATTGTTAGATGGAAATTCATAGTCATGAAAATCTGTGATGCTTTCTATGTATGTTTCACCTTATGATTCTATGTCACTTATCTGCTCTTGTTCTGGTACCTAAATTTGAGTGGATCTCCTTTGTGTTGTGGATACCCTTCTTAAGCTTGGTATTAGTCTTTGCAATCTTGCTTCATCTGATTCAAATGGAGGTGCTAAAGTTGTTTCTTTTGGCAAAAGTATTGACAATAACTAAGGATTTGGTTCATCTGCTAGTTCTAAGCCTGTATCTGTTGCTATGTTTACTTGTGCAGATGATTTAGGTACTGTACTTCTGGATGTTCATGTGGTAGGTTCTTGAAGGAGTTGTTTCATGTCTTCACTATATGATTCTATGATAGGAGATGTTGGTAGTCTCTTTCTTTTTTGAGGTGGAAAGAAATTCATCTTTGATGATGACTGGTTTATAGGTATGAAATCTGAGGGTACCCTTGGCTTGTTCAATATATCCAATGTTCATTGTCTAGCTTCTGTTATTGGTGGCACATATTTATATCCCAAGCCTTGATTCTTTGGGTTTTCATGTGGTAAAACAAGTTCTAATATTCCTTGTTTTTGTAGTCCTAATCCTGTTGTGCCATCATATCCATGTTTTTGTAACATCTTTAAGCCATTTCCATATTGATGTAGATGTATCTTGGGTACTACCATGTCATCCTCCTCTCTGTATATCCAGTGATTAATATCTTCATTTAGAGATTCTTCATGTAGATCTCCCCATCTAATGAAAGAAGAAGAATCTGAATATTTTACTATTTCTTTTCCTTTATCTTGCTTCATTGTTGTGTTTTGAGGCTTCCCAAAGGACTTGGGAGAAAATGATGACTGTTTGGCATCTGATGTGATTGAAATGGAATATTCTCCACAAAAAACTTCTTTAATATGCAAAGAAGATGTGGATGGTGTATTTTTCTCTGTTTCTTTAATTGATAATGATTCCATTTATAGGTGAATAGGAGCTTCCTGATTGTTTGGTACTTGATTGTCTGAGCTTTCCCTTAAATGATTATATTGTTGGAAAGGGTTCGGGTCACCATGCACAATGATCTCTATACCATTGTATGGGAAATTTACACTTTGGTGAAAAGTTGATGGTACTGCTTGCATTGTATGTATCCATGGGTGACCTAACAACATATTGTACCCCAATTCTCTATCTAGGACTTGAAAGGTGATATTTGTTGTAGCCGGTCCCACTTGTACTGGTAAAGTCACCATACCTTTGGAAGGGCATTCCTCATCATCATAGGCTTTTATATTGATTCTCTTAGTAGAGTCAATATAATATTCAAAATATCCCAAAGCTTTGGTCAAATGTAGAGTGCATATGTTGAGGCCCACGCCACCATCTATAAGTACTCTTTGAACCTTTTTTTGGTCAATGAAAGCTTCTAAGTGCAATAGATCATTATGCATGAGTTGGTTTGAAGGAACATCATGTTCAGTGAATGTGACCTTTGAAGCTGACAAGTTTTCCACCATTGATTGAAATGTGTTCTCATCAATATCCCTAGCAACAACCAAATCTTGTAAGGCTTTATCCAAGAAAGCTTTATGGGCTAGTGATATGCGCAATAACTCAAATAGTGAAATTTGGGCTGGAGTTCTCTTTAACTGATCCACCATATTATAGTTGCTAGTTATTGAAGGCTGGTTCGAAGGTACTCCTTGTAATGTGACTTTTGATCTTCTTGTAATGACGACACAATCTTTTCTTTTATGATTCACTATGATTGTAGCTACCATTTCATGTCCTTCACTTAGTGTGTTAATGGCATAGTCAAATGCTACATTGGTATAATTAGCAGTATTGTCTTGTGCATTAGAACTGGAAGCCTTTCATTTGTCATGTTTGACAAAAGGATATTTGAAAATGGTATTATTTATATTTGGTGCTTTATTATCCACTATAATGTCACCTTGATCTATGAGGTCTTGGATGAGGTTATTCAATTTGTAGAAACTTGCTGTTTTGTGACCTTTATTATGGTGATATTCGCAGAAATCATTGTCATTCCACCAAGAAGGCTTAAATGGACCTGGTTCATATGGCCTAGCTTCCAGTAAAGTTATGGCATTTCTCTATATCAACTTCTTCAGTGTTGATTCAATAGGTTCTCCGAGGGGTGTGAAGTTCCTTCTAGGTGCGCCTATCCTTGGAGGCCTTGGATTATTTGACTGTAGTACATTGGTGTCATTTGTCTGAGACCAGTTCTTATCAGTTGTTCCTTGTAAAGATATTTTTGGTTAAGCTCTGTTCACAATACGTGCATCAACAACTCCATCATTTGTGACATTTTTATTTCTAGACCAAAATTTTGATCTTTCATTGTTTGTGCTGGTGGTTGGTCCACTATCCTTTTGGTGTTTCAATATCCCTTGTTCTAATAGGCCTTTCTCACATTTGATGCCTTTTTCTGTTATGTCTTTGAAATTATTCAGGAATTGCATTGTAATGGATATTTAATCAGAGGCACAAGATTTTCATTAAAGATGTCTACTTGCTCTGCTTTAGGGATGTGACTAAGACATCTACGATATAGGCCTCTCCATATTTGTAAGAATGTGGCAAAAGTCTCACCTTCTTTTTGTTTCTTTGCACACAAATCTATTAATGTGATTGGATTATCTATATTGAAGGCAAAATTGGATATAAATAACTCAACTAATTCTCCCCATGAAGTAATTTTTGGTGGAAGGTGTGAAAACCATTATAATGATGTCCCTCCCAGGCTATTTGAAAATAATATCATCAAGTATGTATCATTGTGAGCTACTTCAATGCATTTCATGAAGAATTCTCTTATATGATCTTGAGGATCTCCTTTCCCTCTATATTTGTCAAATATTGGTATTTCAAAATGTGGGGGAAAAGGTGGCATGCATAGTTTTCTATCAAAAGGATACAAACATAGATCTTTCATGGTATATCTCTTTTTATCATTCCGCACTTGTATATTGGCCATTTTCTTTTGAAGGTTCTCCATTTGTTGAGTCAAAAGTTCTGTTTGGGTTATTGGTGTGTTGACCTGATGAATGTTCCCTACAAAAGGAATAGTATTTGAGTACCTTTGAGCTTGTTGAAATATAGTCAGACAAGGTAACTGTGTCCCATAAGTCCCAATAGGTGGTGTGAAGTATACAAATTGTGGAGTAGCATTTGGCTGAGCCAAGATCGTTGTCCCTGGATTCATATTCTGACTATTGTAGTTGGAACCAACCGAGATTGTTTGTTGAGTTATATTTTCCAAGGTAGTGGTGTGAGATAATGGAGCTTGCAACATCATATTTGGCGTTGTCCATATTGTAAGATTGGCACTTGGTGGTGTCACTGTCAACTGTATTGAGGTTGTAGCCATATTTTCATTTTGAGATATACCTTGCGTTGTTGTAGAAATTGTTGCTTGTGTCTGCATTGTAATGGGTATTTGAGGAATATTCTAGTTTAATGTCACACCTTGTGGCAGTATTGTTGAAATATCTACCCCTGGCGGTAGATTGACCCCATTTTGTAGTAAGAGAGGGAGATATCTATCTCTGTCATTATTAATAAGAGCATTGAGAATCATTAATGTTGCGAGATCTTGTTGTGCTTCTTTGAGCTCTTCCTTTGTCAAATTATGTCGTATTTCATCAATAGAAGGCATCTTGTTCAGGTTTGTTGACATTGTTGCGGGTGTGTAACCTTCTGTTTGTTGTTGTGTGGATAGATCCATATTCCATGTTGGGCTGACCAATGGGTTGTTGTTAGGATCCATTTGATTTTTTGCCTTTTGAGCACACGTTAATGGCATGAATATTGCTTTGAAGTGATCTTGAATCTCTAAGATGTGTATGCAAGACTCTGTTAAATGCAACTAAATATGCTTCAATGACTTCCTAAAATGCAGACAATGTGATCTATGAATGATGACTTGCTATCTAGGATTTCATAATTCAGACACGAGATTTTCAGCGTATTGCTAGAAAGCTTCAAACTCAGCCTTTTTTTTAATTCGGTTTTCGAGGTCAATGTCTATCTGTACTGATTTTCGAACTTCTTTATCTATGACAGCCTAGACTATGTCGTATTGGTTTAGATCAATTATTAGTTCCTCAACAAGGGTATTTAAACTGTTAATTATTTCTAATTGAATGTTGTTTGCCCCAAGATTTGGTTGTTCAAATGGGAATTGAGCATTTCCTTTTAGACCCATGCATTGAAGATTACTATCCAGATAATACAGACTCTAAGAATGAATGAATGATACCTAAAATGATGGACACTTTTTCTTTTTCTAACATGGTTTGAGGAATGTTTCTATGGTCTTTTCTACCAATTGCCTAATGGCTTCTTTTTGAGCCGCACTTTGTATCTTTTTCCTTAGTTTCTCATGAAGGCGAACAAACTTTTGGATTTCATCATCTATGACAACCTCAACTGTATCATATTGGGCACGATTGACTCTTACTTCCCAAGCGAGGGTATCTAAACCATCAATTATTTTTAGTTGGTTAGTGTTTGGTCCATAATTTGGTTGTTCAAATGGGAATTCTCCATCTCCTCTAATACCCATGGACTTAGGTATGATTCCTACAATCTGACATGACACTAATCTTAATGTACTTTGGTGAAATGACTTGTGTGAGGACTTTGTTAGGTCCTGGAGACAACTGAGAGGGGGGGTGAATCAGTTGTCTAATAAATTAAAACCAAAAACAACTTAACCAAACTTTGTGCTTAATACCGGTAAACCAAACTTTATGCCAGTAGACATTTTATTAGTTAATTATAGTACTAATAAAGATTAATGCATGAAATAGAAAGACAATAACATCCACAACACATAACACCAATATTTGTACGTGGAAACCCTGTAAGGGGAAAAACCATGGTGGGAAACCTTACCCACAATCAGATGATACTACTATAGATAGTATGTGTATACAAATGGGGTCTGCACATGCAGAAAGGCCAAGTGCCTAGAGCTCACTGCTCAAACACAAATAGGAGTCACACTGACTACAATTGGATGGTTAAATCCAATAAGAATGTACTGCTCAAAATAGCATCTTCATATGCTAGATTCAGTACTAGTGTAGTTCTGATTGTATTTACAAATACCTTGCTCCACCTTCAAATGATGTCTACATGTATAGCTCTACTTATTCTTGCATATACCTTCTTACAATTCCTTATCCCTATTGCATATTGATCTTACAAATAAGATCTTACATATATACCATAACCTAAGACCAATTTTAGTAGGTCGACTCAAAAGATATTACAATAAAACAATTACAAGTAAATCAATAGCCATTGCAATATCTGATTAAACATGTCAACTTAATGCATTTACAATAACAACAAAATAATCTCCAAAGCATGCCGTGTTGATCTGGAGTAGATAAGCCTACCAGTGCATAACCTGGACCTAATTGCTGGTAATAACAAATATGCAAATACGAATATGCCAATGAACAAATCTCCAAGACAAAGTGTCCAAATGATGTCTTCGACATAACCAGGTGTTTTCCATATCATTCCAAGTGCTGGTGAACATTATATCTTGTCGGTGTACCAGATATTGGTGACTGTGCATAAGTCACTTGCTTGGCGGTGAACATTGCCGATTCTTCAAAGTGCTAGAGTTGATAAGTGTTAGTAGGTGTTGACATCAATGACATAACCAAAACCAAAATACCAACAATCTCTCCCTTTGGCATTGATGGCAACACAAGATGGAAAAACCATCAAAGTGCCAAAACAGAAATGCCAAATACCAAAAACCAATAATCTCTTAAAATCAAAATTCAGTTACATAGAGTAATCAATATCAAAGTAACAATCTCTCCCCTAATGAATAATCTCTCACCAAAAGATAATGTGTTTTTCCATAGATATCTCTCCCCCTTTGACATCAAATGACAAAGCTAAAACAAAACCAGGTTCAAATACAAAATGCCAACCAATTCAGTATACCAACTACTCCCCCTGAGAAGTAGCTCTCCTCATCAAAGCCGGAGTAAAAGATTTCTCTGTTAATTCTGTCGGTTGATGAAAAACATCAACTGTCTAAGTCTCTATTAGTGGGGGTGTGACCCCAAGCTGATCTCTAAGATATTCAAAGGTCTCTTTAGGCAGAGTTTTAGTGAAAATATCTGCAATCTGCTCTTTAGTATTCACATAAACCAGTTTTACTTCTTTTGCTTCAACATTCTCTTTTAGAAAATTCAGTTTGATAGAAACATGTTTGGTTTTAGAATGTAATACCAGATTCTTAGATATATCAATTGTTGCAGTGTTATCACAATAGATAGTAATAGGTTCCTTTCATTTTACCTTTATGTCCTTCAACATTTTCATAAGCCATAATACCTGTGTATAGTTAGTTGCTGCTGCAACATATTCTGATTCTACTGTTGATAAAGATGTGCAACTTTGTTTCTTACTCAATGAAGAAATTAATTTGCTTCCAAGAAAAAATGCTCTGTCGCTAGTGCTTTTTCTGTCATCCACATCTCTTGCCCAATTTGCATCTGTGTATGCACATAATTCAAATTTTTCATCTCTAAGATACCATAAACCAAGATTTGTAGTGCCTTGTAAGTACCAGGAAATCCTTTTTACTGTTGATTCATGATTTTCTCTAGGATTACTCTGAAATATAGAAACAATACATACTGCATTCATAATATCAGGTCTTGTTTGTGTCAAATACAGTAGGCCTCCTATCATAGATTTTTACCTAGTCAGATTAACAGGTTTAGATTCATCCCTTAGTGATAATTTGCCATTTGTAGTCATAGGTGTGCTTACCGGTTTCGAGTTCTCCATCCCAAATTTCTTTAGTAACTCTTTCAAGTATTTGGATTGACCCAAAAATATACCTTTATCAGTCTATGGAATATGCAATCCTAAAAAGAATTTTATCTCTCCAATCATAGACATTTCAAATTCTTGCTACATTTCAATAGAAACGTCTTTACACAATCCATCTTCTCCTCCAAAGATTATATCATCAACAAAAACTTCTATAACCAAGATGTCATTAATTGTCACTTTGTAGTATACGTTGTTGTCAGTATTACCTTTAGAAAATCCAATCTTCAAAAGATACTTATCCAATCTAGTATACCAAGCTCATGGAGGTTGCTTCAACCCATACAAAGATTTTCTTAACCTGCAAGCCATATCTTTGTTATTTGTCAAAGAAAATCCATCAGGTTGCTCAATGTAAACTTCTTCTTCAAGATCTCCATTCAAAAATGCACATTTAATATCCATTTGATATACTTTGTAGTTCTTGTGTGCTGCAAAAGCCAAGAATAATCTGACTGCCTCAATTCTAGCTACCGGTGCAAAGGTTTCATTATAATTAATTCTTTCTTTCTGAGAGTATCCCTTACACACTAGTCTTGTTTTATTCCTGATTACCTTACCATCTTCATTGAGTTTGTTTCTGAATACCCATTTTGTTCCAATCACATTTTTGTCTTTAGGCCGGGGAACTAATGTCCATGTGTTATTTTTTTCAATTTGTTCTAGTTCCTCTTCCATAGCTTTAATCCAGTGTTTATCTTCACATACCTCATTAATTGATGATGGTTCAATTTGAGAAATAAGACATACCTCTTCATTTTCCAGTCTTCCTCTTGTCATTACTTCTTGATATTTGTTCCCAATTATCTGATTTTCAGAGTGATTCAGTCTTACATACTGGGGTGTCTTTGTTTGCTGTTGTTCCTTAGTCACAATGGAATTTTCAGATGATACCGGTGTAACTGGATCTTAATTCTATAGTAGTGGATTCAATGTAGGTTCATTTGTCAGTATCTTTGTTGCCGGTTCAGAGTCTATATACCTTGAAGTTCCTCTAAATTGTTCATCAATCTTCACATTTGTACTCTCAACAATTTTCTGCAATCTCTTGTTAAAACATCTATATGCCTTGATTTTAGATGAATAACTAAGAAATATTCCTTCATCACTTCTAGGATCAAATTTGCCAATATACTCATCTCTTCTAATATAGCATTTACTTCCAAATATTCTAAAATATTTAAGAGTAGGAGTAATACCAAACCATAGTTCATGAGGGGTCTTACCAGTTTCTCCTTTGATGTGAACTTTGTTGAATGTGTAGACCATTGTGCTTACTGCCTCTCTCCAATATACATGTGGTAGATTTGCTTCAAATAACATACTTCTAGTTGCATCCAAGATAGTTTTGTTTTTCCTTTCTACAACTCCATTCTGCTGTGGTGTCCGGGGTGCTGATAACTGTCTTCTGATTCCATTCACTTCACAAAATGTATTAAATTCCTTAGATGTGAATTCTCCTGCTTGATCTGATCTCAGACATTTGCTTTTCTTACCAGTTTCATTCTCTACCATTGCTTTGAATAGTTTGAGCTTTCCAAGTGCTTCTGATTTTTCTCTGAGAAAAGTAACCCAACACATTCTAGAATAGTCATCAATGATTAGCATGAAATATCTATCACCTTGTAAGCTTTTAGTTCTAGCTAGACCACATAGATCAGTGTGAATTAAGTCAAGAGCATTATTTGATATTTCTGGAATACTTTTAAAAGATGCTCTAACTTGTTTTCCAGATTGACATTCCTTACATACCGGATTGTGAGGTTTGACAATCTTAGGTAAATCTCTAACTACCTTAGTAGTACTGATTTTTACCATGCAATCAAAATTTACATGAAAGAGTCTCTTATGCCATAGCCAACTTTCATGAATATGTGCAATCAAGCATGTCTTTTCACTATTATTCAAATGAAAGATATTACCTCTAGTTTGATTACTGATTGCAATTTCCAAACCAGTTTGGTTCATAATTTTTCATTTACCATTCTTGAATTGTAAATGAAATCCATTTTCAACTAATTGACCAACACTCAAAAGATTATGCTTTAAACCTTCTACATAGTAAACATTGTCAGTATTATGCTTTCCATCAAGAGATATTGTACCTTTTCCTTTGATTAAACAAGCTTTGTCATCTCCAAATCTTACCAGACCTCCATTATATTCCTGAAAGTTCAAGAATTTACCTTTATCACCAGTCATGTGATGTGAACATCTTGAATCAATGATCCATTCATCCTTAACTTCAACTTTAGCTGCCAGGGCTTGCTCTACCGGTTGAACAGTAGGTGCTAGTTGATCTTCTATTATAGAAACAAAAACCCATCCATTGTCTGCCGGATCTTCATCAGAATCATCAGTGACTCCTTCATCAACGAGATAACAAGATTTATCTTTATTCTTCTTAAATCCGTATCTTTGATATTCAGGGTTAGGCTTGTATGTTCTTCTAGACCAATCTTATTACAGTTAAAGCATTTAAAGGGTGCTTTACCTTCATACTTACTTCCAACTGGACCTTTAGGAATTTTCCTTGCAAATAGTGCTTCAAGTTCTTCATTTTCTCTCCTTCTTTCCTCAAGTTCTCTTGCATAAAAGGCTTTCCGATCAGACTTGTCAAATGATGGTGCAAATGATGTTGATGCCTTAAAGGCTAAATCTGTCTTTATAGTAGCAGTTGGACCAAATTCCTCAATTTCAAAACCTGAAAGTTTTCCAATCAATGTATCCCTAGTTACTGATGTATTAGGCATTGTTCTTAACTCATTTATAGCAGTAACTTTCATTTTATATACCGGTGGGAATTCTCTTAAAATTTTTGAAACAATTTCATCTTCACTTAAGGTTCCTCCACAACATTTAATACCCAAAACAATTTCATTTACTCTTTCCATAAAAGCAGAAATCCTTTCATCTTCTTCCATTTTTAGATTTTCATACTTGACCCGAAAGCTTTCAAGTTTTGCAATTTTGACTATGGAATCTCCTTCATTCAATGTTTCTAAATGATCCCAAATAGCTTTGGTAGTAGACCTATATGATAATCCCATGATTTGCTGATCTGTTAATGCGCTAAAAAGTGCTTCTCTTGCTTTGCAATCATTTTCCTCATCTTTAGCCAAGTTTGGTGGATTAGGCTGACTGGTTGTAGGAGTTGTATAGCCAATCTTTGTAACATCCCAGATATCCTTTCCAATGCAATTTAGATGTGTTTGCATTCTGATCTTCCATATTCCATAGTTGGTTCCATCAAGTTTAGGACTGTCCTTCCTGAAATAGTTAGTAGACATTGGATCTCCTCAAGCTATTAAACTTCTGCAAAAAGAGGACTAGGCTCTGATACTGATTGTTAGGTCCCATAGACAACTAAGAGGGGGGGGGGTGAATCAGTTGTCTAATAAATTCAAACCAAAAACAACTTAACCAACCTTTGTGCTTAATACCGGTAAACCAAACTTTATGTCGGTAGATAGTTTATCAGTTAATTATAGTACCGGTAAAGATTAATGCATGAAACAGAAAGACAATAACATCCACAACACATAGCACCAATATTTGTATGTGGAAACCTTGTAAGAGGAAAAACCATGGTGGGAAACCGTACCCACAATCAGATGATACTACTGCAGATAGTATGTGTATACAAATGGGGTTTGCACATGCAGAAAGGCCAAGCACCTAGAGCTCACTGCTCAAACACAAATAGGAGTCACACTGACTACAATTGGATGGTTAAATCCAATAAGAATGTACTGCTCAAAATAGCATCTTCATATGCTGGATTCAGTACTAGTGTAGTTTTGATTGTCTTTACAAATACCTTGCTCCACCTTCAAATGATGTCTGTGTGGATAGCTCTTCTTATTCTTGCAAATACCTTCTTACAATTCCTTATCCCTATTGCATATCGATCTTACAAATAAGATCTTACATATATACCATAACCTAAGACCAATTTTAGTAGGTCAGCTCTAAAAGATATTACAATAAAACAATTACAAGTAAATCAATAGTTGATGCAATATCCAATTCAACATGTCAGCTTAATGCATTTACAATAACAACAAAATCATCTCCAAAGCGTGCCGTGTTGATCTGGAGTAGATAACCCTACCGGTGCATAACCTGGACCTATTTGCCGGTAACAACAAATATGCAAATACAAATATTCCAATGAATAAATCTCCAAGACAAAGTGTCCAAACGATGTCTTTGACATAACCAGGTGTTTTCCATATCAATCCAAGTGCTAGTGAACATTATATCCTGTCGGTGTATCGGATACCAGTGACTATGCATAAGTCACTTGCTTGCCGGTGAACATTGCCGATTCTTCAAAGTGCTAGAGTTGATAAGTGTTAGTAGGTGTTGACATCAATGACAAAACCATACCAAAATACCAATAGACTTTGTGTGATGATTCTAATGGAACTTCTACATGAATTGAATACCTAGGACCTATGATCACTTGAAAGTAACATTTTCATCAATTTTGAATTTGTCCAAAAGGTTTGGTTCTAACATTGGTTTTGTTGTTGATTTGTTTTTCTTGTTGAAGTGTTGATCTTGTTGAACACTGAAACTTTTGACTTTGTTTTGATTTGTATCTTCCAATGTTTTGAATTTGTTGAAGTATAACAAAGGATACAACAGTCACATCAAAAAGAATAAAACCATGAATATATCAATTGTTTAGGAAAGTTTTTCAGATTTCCATGAATGTTGGAATCTTTTTCAAGACCCCATTTTGTTTTCATTGTATTTGGGAAATTTGATATAACATCAGATAGACTCTCTTAATGTCAAAAGGTCACAAGTACCATCACAACCCACATCTTGATACTCCGTCATCTCAAACAACCATGTCACACCCTAGGGTGCGCCCATTTTTTTGCCTTTTTCCAAAAATTAGATCAAAGAAGATTGCTCCTCAATTGGTCTGTTATCCTGGGAGATTTATGGTGAGTGTCTTGGGGACAGATTCTTCCCCACCCTTGCACTATGATAAACAAGTGTCTGGTTACTGACTCGGCTTGGCTTCTAATTTCTATGGTGTTTAGACAGGGTTCCGTTCGAGTGGTCACAATCTGCAACATTTTACACTCCTTTGAGGGAGGTCTCCAAGTCTGTAGAGGTTACACTTTATAGATTTTAACGCACCTTATAGTCACTGAGGGAGGCATAATGCCATTTTGACAGCATGTAATACTTGTCGCATATGATTTTCATCACATACACATTTGATTATAGTGGCTTGGATTACTTGGCTTTAGTTGTTGGCCACTTAGGTCATTCCCCTCTCACCGACCTTAATGGCACCCTAAGGGAAACTCGAGAGGGCAGGCCTTCTAAAGGATTTAATTGCAAAAATTAAAGGAAAGAATGAAGGAAGAGAGTCTAGTTTTTGGATCACCCATTGAAGGGGAGAGAATAATACCTATCTCCTCGAAGACACAAAAAACAAAGTTCTTTTTATCCCTTCATTGCAATGATTTTCTATTCTAAGTGGAGATGTTGCTCCAGACATACATGGTGTTCATTTTAACTAGCATAGCAATGATGAAATTTGTTTTGTTCTTTTATTAAAGCACCAAAAAGAAGTGTTTCTAGGATACCCCTACAGGAAAATAATAATGTTAGTCAACACACGGTGGGCTGTCCAACCTAATTTTCAAATTGCAGAGTTCTGTCTTTTGATAGACATAAAGGTATTCTGGTAAAAACTAGAACTATAACAAAATAGAAAATGAAAAACTAAATATATTAAATGCGACTAAACTACTAATCAAATGCGACATGATTAACCATCAATTGCAAATTACTGTGTAATCAATTGTGACATGATGACTAATCAATTGCGATACTCTCTCAGGGCAGTTGCAACTTTTTTTTTTTTTTTTGGATTTACATTTTTTTTAATTTTAATTTTTTGATTTTTTGAACTTTTAACAGAAAAATAGAAGAAAAAGACAGAAGATAGAAGGGTTATTCTGCAATGATATTGTTCCACACTACGCAAGCCAACACATCGATTTCGTCAAAGAATTTGTATTTGGTTAAAAAGTGATGGATGGTTCTATGATACTGAGCGATCTCTTCTTTTTCTTCGATCTCATGGAGCTCCCTTTAAGCCTTTAGAAGCCTTTGATAAGCCTTTTGTTGTCTCCTATTCTTCTTTGCCTTCCTTGCACCTGAAATTTAGAATCTAACCTTTCTTTCCATTGGATTAGATACATTTTATATGTAGAAATCAACTTTTCCAGAATTTGACAAAATTTCAGGGTTAGATGTGCAAGACAAAATCATGCAAAAATAACACAAAAATGACACAAAAATTTCTTAATTGGCAATATTTTAGAGCGATTGTGATCTATTTAAGCAATTACAATATCCTATCTAATTAATTGCGATATGATGTCAGGGCAATTACAAATTTCTGCGTATTCAATTGCGATGTCCAATTTCCTGTGCAAATACGAATCTGTAAAACCTGTAAAAAAAAAGAAGAAGGTCAGAGTGTATTCACGTCGGGTTCACCAAATGTACTTAGGCAGTAAATAGGCATAAATTGCATAATCTAATTATCAAAGAGTGCATCCCAACTGTAAATCTAATTAGTATTACTCCTAAATAACAATATAATAAAGCTAATATCAATTGAATTGAAATGAATCTAATTAAAAGCTCCCTCAATTGAAACAACAAGGCTTCCATTGCTCTTCTCCATTGTTGTTGATGTAGGTGGCTCTCAGGTATTGCACTTGATTTTCTGCATAAGATAGACAACAATATTGAACATTGTGATTCTAGACTGAATTGAGAAAATAAGTTGAATTTATAGATTTTCAACACAAAGGGGGTGAGAAATAGAACTCATGTGTCGATTGATAGATAACTAATTTAGATTGATCAGTGAACTCAATTGATTGATGTGTTAACTCATTTGATTGAGTAGTCAACTAGATTGATTGAAGAGTGAACTGAATAGATGGATTAGTCAACTCACTTGATTGCTTAGTGAACTGAATAGACTAGGGAGATGACTGAATTGATGGATTGGTCATAAAAAGTTGATTTTGAGTTCAAAAAGATGATTGATGAGTTAACTGATTTGATCAATCAGTTCTGATTTTAGCATGTGTTGTAGGAATTTGAAATTGAATTTGAATTTGGTCATTTGAATGCTAAAATGCACATTATATTAACTGAAATTCAAATTTGGGAAAAATGTGAATTTGATAATATGAAATTAGATGAAATTATGTGAAATTCAAATTTGGGAGAAATGAGATGAAATTAGATGAAATTAATTGGAATTATAGTTTGGGGAATTGGAAGAATAAGTTAATTAATTTAAATGAAATTATTTAAACTTAGGAAATAGAATTAAATTAAATAATAAAGATTATTTAACTAAGGAAAAAGTTGTAATTAATTAAATAATTGATATTTAATTAATAATTGAGATATGGTTATCTGATTAAAATGGTTTGAGAATAAAAATATAATAATTAGAAGTGTTGAACAATGATGATTAGAAGAAATAGTTAGTTTAATCAAATAATTAAAGAATTACTTGATTAAATAGATGAATAATTAGTGTAGAATTAATGAGACATTTTTAGGTATCTACACACCCGTGATAGGTGAAAAATAAGTTATTTTTACTTCTGAACTCATCTTGGGGTTTATTTGTTGGTTTTGTAACTAGGTATCTAGGTGTTCATATCCTAACCAAGTATTTGGGTACCACATTATTGGATAGTTTTATCATATGGTTTCGTAATTTACATTTGATGAGTTCATTTACTACTTATGCTATTAATATAGTACTTGAGATGGATGTATTGATAGTGAGTTTGTATGTACTATTGTGTTGCCAGAATTACTTGGGATATTTGGTTGGGGGTTATCCTATAAAATATTGCTTTGAAAGTATACTATAACTTTGTTTAGATTACTGAATAATAAATTTGGATAACTTTGGAGTGTGGGCTTTTTCTCGCAAAAAGGTTTTCCCCATATACTTGTTTTTTGACCTATGGATTTTTTTGTTTTGTTTCTCCCCTCTTTAATTGTAAAGATATAAAATCCATATAGTATTGTCCTCCAAGATTAGTTTAGAAAGTGTTTCAATGTACCTTGATGTTTGTTAAGAATCATCCCCTTACTAAAGATAAATAGGGCTCAGACTTATTTTTTAGCTTCTATTAGGTCCCATGGGTTTTAAATCTTTCTTCTTTGAACTTGATCAAATGATATCTAAGACTAAGTCTAGTTTAAAGCTTTAAGTTGATTAAATTATTAACTTTTTTTTTCAGAATCTAATGGATGAATAATAAAGGTGGTTAGTGGAATTTATGGTGTAATAGAGTTAACCTATGCCAGAAACTTAAATAGACTTCTTGGTAGGATGAAAATCAAACAAGAGTGGAGCACTAACAAATGCAATTGTGGAGTAAAAATAATGCATGACATGTTTGTTTTAACTTTTGAAATGTATGCTTTCTAATATTTTTCTATTTTTAATGTTTTAAAACACATATTTTCTTAAGATGGAAGGTGCTAACTATTTTGTCAAATTATTCACCTTTCATAGTGCACAAGAGGTAGATGTTGTTTTTGATGTCTTCCTTTACTTAGTATTGACCACTATAGTACTCTTGGACTATCCTCTTATTTTATGCCTTTTTTTTTATGCTTCTTCATTTGAATATAATTTTTATTATCTTGAATGGGCTAGGTAGGACTTCTTCTCTAATCCCAATTAAAATTAAAATTTATTTAATGGATTGAGGCCTTATGAGTCACATGAAGGCTTGAAAATCCTATTTGAGATGAGGTCTAATATACCATCCCTTTTATAGATATAAGTTTAAAAGAAAAATTGAATGCACTTTGCATACAATTTTAAACTTCTTTGCATTCTTGAATTATCTAAAAAATGGAGTAAGTCAAAAGGAGTTTTGGTATCTATCGTAGCTCCTACAATGGTCAAATGAAGAAGGGTGGAGAACTATGGGAAGAAATGCAGAAGGGTGATGGTAGTCTTGTAACATTAGAGGATTTGGGAATCAAAAGAATCATTTGGGGAAGTTAGAAAGGACAAACTCAAAAAATCATAGTCAACAAAGGTCCAAGCTCCTTCCCAAATAGCATCCCCATTTTTCCTCTAGGGTTCTCTGGAAAGCCTATTAACCCTCCTCTACCAAAGAAGGCTTGGTCCCATAAGCATTGACAAACTTTGAGAACCAGAGATGAGATTCTTGATACCCAAAGGTCTTTTGGAAGGAGGTTTCCCCTCTCCCTTGTCAAGCCCTTCTCTCATTCATATAAGGGTTTGCTGAGTAGGAATTCTCATTCCCGATGCTTCTATCCTTCTTTCCCAAATAATATCACTATATCTCATTAGAGATCCTATTTAATCCCCTTGCATGGGGGAATTCCAGATTAGGGAAGTCATTCTATCAAATAGGAATAAATGGGCAGGTTTCAAGGATCAAATTTTGGCAACAATCAACATTGGAAGAATTAACATCTTCAGAAGATAGATAATCAGTCTAATAGGCAAACAAAACCCTTTCTTCCCTTGGATAAAGGGAAAGCAAAAGTATATTAGATTGGTCAAGAACAAAACTCAAATTTTGTTGAGGATATGGGACTTTCTTCAATAGTCTAAGAAGAAGGGGTTCTCAGAAATGAAGAATTTGGCAGAAGTCCGAAAGAAAAAGGTCATGAGGCCTCATCTTCATAAACCTACACAAATGATATGGAAAGGGATAAATAAATGAATACTTATCAGTAGAGAAAAGTTAAAGATTCGAAGGTAAATGTCACCTTTTCAGAGTCTTCTCTTTCTCCCTAGATTGCATAATTTTATCAAAAAGCAATAATCTGTAAGTTCTGGAATAGATCAATAAAGAAAAAACATCTATTCAAATGGGTTTTTGATAACTAGGAGGGAGTAAATGAATTTATTTTGATAGACAATGGTAATGGTTTTTTAATCTCTCTGTTTGATTCAAAAGAAGATAGAGATAAAGTTTTCAAGATTAAATCATGGTGTTTTAAATCCTCTCATTTATTTATGCAAACATGGTTCCCTAATTTCAATCCCTTCTCAAAATCTATTAAATTTGTTCCTTTTTGGATTCACCTCCAACATTTGCCTCTAGAATACAAAGATCTAGAGTTTTTGGAGATTTTAGGAAATTTGCTGGAAATATTTTTAAAAATAGATTCAGACTTCTTTGAAAATCCCAATCTCCCAGTCAAGATGTGTCTACTTATGGATACAACAAAATGCCTTCCCTCTTTACTAAATATCACTTCAAGAAATGGATGTTGGTCACAAAAATTGTTTTATAAAGAACTTGACTTGGTTTGTGAGAACTATCATCTTATAGGCCATAACTTTTCAACTTGCCCATAATTTGGGTCTTCATCTATTTTTGATCTTCTCCCTTCCTGTTTTCATGGTTGTTGTTTAACCTTCCATTCCACCTCTCCTATTTTTAGGCTTCAGTCTTCTGACCTTTTTTCAGAGATCTCATTTGCTTAGCCTCAGTCAGACTTCATGGTTTTAGTGAAAAGTAATAGTTTACATGGAAGGGAAGCTTCATAATAGGAGCTAGAAGCTCACCTTCAATCTTGGATTGAGGATAACCAAGTAAAAATTACTGAGGAAATAGTAGATCGAGTTCTAGGGAAGACTCAGGTAATAAAAAAGGAAAGCAACAAAGTGTCTTAGAGTTCTCCATTTTAGATTGAGTTCAATGAATTAGTACTCATTCATAAAGGATCTTAGATCCAATTGAAGAGTAAGAACAAGACTGTTGACTACCTATGTTTTCTCATTAATAATAGCCTTCTTTAACCCTTCATTCCCATCACTCCATCTCTCAAGAGTTGGTGGTTAAAAATGACAAAGAAGATGATTGAATTTCTTAAGGAACTAAGTAAAAGACAATTTTGGGAGCCTATCAAAAAATACTTTCTTCATAGGTTCAGATTAAAAAACTCTCATGATTCTCCCCATGCTAACATTGAAGAAGTTAGCAATATATCAGTTAAGGAAGTGATCCCTCTGACATCAATCTTACATCTGTCTAAGAAAGGCAAAGATACATTACTTAAAATTAACAAGGAAAAGGAAACCAAACAAATTCTATATTGGTTCTGGCAATTTATGTCTTTCAACAGATCTCTTCCTCAGTTAAGGATAAAACCATACAAAGTAAGTTCAAAGGTCCTTATATCCTACCCCTCAATCTCTTATGATCTAGAAATCAATATTCAATAGGGGGGCTCATAAATTCTTATCCCTCTCAAACCAAAAAGAGGGAGACCTCCGGGCAACTCTAAGAAAATAAGGGAATTAAAAAAAGAAGCTTAAGAAATCTCAACTGGAGGTCTCAAGTTTACAAATGGTAAAAATAAGATCTCAAATAATCTTAGGGAAAAATAACTTGAAAGGTTCCTATTAAATGCCCTCAAAAATGTTTTCTTCTAAACATCCAATTCCTTTCAAGGTTTCGGAGAGTCAATCCATTTCCTTCCCATATATATTCAACTCCCAAGAAAATCTTTTCTCCTTGTTGAGCTCGCCTCCTGTCCTAATTTATGAAAAGGAGGATCATGAAATTTCTTCTCCTCTAATAGGAGAATTGGCAGTAGTCTATGATTTCCTAGATATCTCATCGCCTAAGTTTGGGAAATCAGAGAACTCATGGTCATACAAACAAGATTTAATCAAGAAATTACTAAATATGGAGGAGACAACAAAGACAAAGAATGAATCTAATTTATTTAATTCAGATTCAAAGGAGGACAACTCAGGTCATAGGGCTAAGGAATCATTTAGTATCTTAGAGCAACAATCCATAAAACCCAAACCAGAGTGTGGCCAAACCCCATAGGGTAGAAGAGGCAAGAAGAATTTGGGAGCTTTAAGATCATTGGAAGGGGAAGATTGGAATTAGCTGAATAATAGATCTTTGGAGAAAAGGCAAAGGGAATTCCCTTTACTCTTAGAAATAAAAATAATATCATGGAATATTAGTGGAATGAATGCCCTACAAAACAACGCCTAGTAAGGTGATGTATAAAAATTCATAAGCCAGAGGTGGTCATGCTATAGGAAACTAAATATCAGATTACCTCTTTCATAAAAAAACTGGACTATTGGGAAGTGGAATCGATATATGCAATAGGAGTAGCAGGTGGATTGGCACTATTGTGGAATTCAAGGAAAATATCTTTCTCACATCTTTCGTTAGATAAAAATTGGATAACTGGTATACTTAACCTCTAGGAAGATATCAAGATTAATATCTTTAATATCTATGGTCCAATTCAAAATAATATGAAGTTGGCCTTATGGAAAGATTTAGAAATGATAATGCAAAATATTCCTCAGCATAATGTGGTGTTAGGAGGTGATTTTAATGCGGTTCTTCACCTTTCAGAGAAGTTTGGAGGCATCCAGAAGGAGTCTCAATCACAAACTGATTTTAGAGATTGGGCAGTCTAGAAAAACCTTTTGGATATAGAAATTGAAAAATGGAGTTTACTCTTGGAATAACAAAAGATTGGGCTTTAGCTACATTGCAGAAAAATTAGAAATATTTTTTTTTCAAAGGGGATCTTACCAATGCATCTTTCACATTAAAATCAACAATTATGCCCATTTCAAGTTCAGATCACTACTTGATTTAATTATTCATGTCAGGAGATAAGAGACCCATCAATTGCCCTTGTAAATTTGAAAAAATATGGATGAGGGATCAGGCCTTTGATTCACTGATAGAAAAATGGTGGAACATAGAGGGATTTGAAGGTTCTAGGATATTTTGTTTTGTATCAAAATTGAAGAAGATCAAACAAAATCTTCTTATCTGGAATAGGGAAAAGTTTCTAAATATTTTTCAAGAAAAACTTAGAGTTGAAAAAGAAACAGAGCAATTGAATATAGAGGTTCTAGTTTTTGGCATGGACCAAAATAGGTTTCAAATTTGAGAAGGAACTACTACAGTTACATGAAGAGATCTTAGCAAAAGAAGAAATTTTCTGGAGGCAAAAATCAAGAGATGTCTGGCTATTTGAAGGAGATAGAAATCCCAAATTCTTTCACAATAGCACTAAACATAGAAGGGCATTTAACAAAATTTTGACAATCAAAGATGACAAATGCATCATGATTGAGGATTTGGAGGAAATTAAAAAAAAAATATCCTCGACAATTGAGAGGGATCAAAATTTGTTCTCTGAAATGAGATTTTGAGTAATATTCAAAAAATCCTAACAGGAGAAGACAACCCAAGGTTAAACCAAAAAATATCATCTCAGGAAGTAGAAAAATCCCTTAAACAACTTCATCTAGATAATCTCTTGGGCCAAATGGGTTTCTAGCTTGTTTTTTTTCAAAAATGTTAGCAGATCCTAGCTAATGAGCTAACTGAAGCTTTAGAGCTAGCAAGAAATTCAGGTAGATTTTTGGAAGAAATCAACAACACCTTCATTATGTTGATTCCTAAAAAGGACAAGGCTCTAAAATTTAAAGTTTTAGACCCATCTCCCTATGTAACTCTCTATATAAGATCTCAAAAATTCTAGCAAATAGATTGAAGCAAATACTACCTTATATTATTTCAAAATAACTAACTGGTTTTGTCTCGGGGAGATCCATCTTGGATGGAGTCATTATAGCCCAAGGAGCAATTCACTCCTTACAAATTAACAAACATCCAAGTATGCTGATCAAATTGGACATCAGTAAGGCATATGACAAAGTAGATTGGAGATTCTTATGCAAATGCTTGGAGGCCTTTGGTTTCTCAAATAATTGGATCAATCTAATCTTTTATTGTATGTCAACTCCCCAGTTATCAGTCTTAGTTAATAGATCACCGCATGGATTCTTTGATTCTTCTAGAGGGATTTGGTAGGGAGATCCTATTTCCCCATTCCTTTTCATCATCCTAGCTGAATCTTTGGGCAGAGCCTTTCATAGATACCAACAAGATGGAAGAATCAAAGGCATAAGGATTACAAATACAATACAAGCAGTCACCCATCAACAATTTGCAAACAATACAATGTTATTTGGAAAAGCAAAAAAAAGAGAAGCCATCAATTTTAAGGAAATTATGAGGATATGCGCTTCAGCTTTAGGTCTGTTAATTAACAAAGAGAAATTAGAAATATTTTTTTCCAATGTTAAAAAGAAAACCGAAGCCTAGATTTTCGCTCAACTCAATTTTGAAGAAGGGAAACTTCCTTGTATTTATCTTGTCCTACCTATAAACAAAGGTATTAGATCCTCAAAAGTATGGGATCCATTGGGACAAAGGATGGACAAGAAAATGGAGTCATGGAAATCGAAATGGTTCTCATGGGTAGAAAAACTCATAATGTTGAAGGCTATCCTTTCGTCTATTCCTATTTATATCATGTCTTGTTTATCCCTTTCAATAGGAGCAAATGACAAACTTGTTAAAAAATGAGATCCTTTTTCTGGCAAGGTATGGTAGGAAAAAAGAAAATGGGCTTTGATAGGATGGGATAAATTCTGTTGACCCAAAAGCTTAGGAGGAGTTGGATTAAGGAATCAACTATGGTAGAATAAAGCTCCAGGAGAAAAAATAACATGGAAAACTTATAGTGATCCAAGTTGGAAATGGGTAAGAATTATGAAAGGGAAATACTTAGATGACATGAGTTTAGAAGGCATATTTTGAACTCACAATCCTCCAAAATGTTCAAGAGTATGGAATTTTCATTATGAGTTGTAGAAATATGATCTTAGAAATATTTCATGGAATGTTAAAGATGGGAGCAAAGCAATGTTTTGGTCAAATTCTTGGGGTGGTTACCCGTCTATTGACTTAGAATTGGGTCCATTCACCCTTAAAGCTATTGCATAAAATAGTTGGGGTTTATATCTAAAAGATTATTTTGTCAAGGATGAGGAGAATCAATCATTAGGCTAGAAATGGAAGGATTTTGAAGAACTTCAAGCTGTCAGGGAAGAAATAAGTGCTCTTAAGAAAATTTTGAAACAAAGAAATCTATCAATCAAAGATGGCTCAGATTCAATCATTTGGCTAGGGGAAAATTCAGGGAGCTATAATTCTAAGGATGGGTACAAGGTCATTGTTCAAAATCAGAATTTAGGAAAAATTGAGATACTTGTTTCCTTATGTTGGGACAAAAGATGTCTTCCCAAAGTTGGATATTTTACTTGGGCAACACTTCAAGGAAGAATTATAACAACATAATGGTTCAGAAAGATTGGGTTTTCAAGGCCTTCAAAATGTGTCCTATGTGAGATGGAAGAAGAATCCATCAACCATATTCTCCTCTCATGTCCCTTTGCCTCTAAGTGTTGGCAATGACTTTGTGCCAAATTAGGATGGTTTACAACCCTGCCCAATGATATATTGAGTGTTTTTTAAAGTTAGCCTAATCTTTATTCTTCAAGTCTTTTTCACTCTCTATGGATTTATTCTCCTTCAATAACTATATGGGAAATCTAGAAGGAAATGAACATAAGAGTTTTTTAGAGGGGATAAATTGCCATGAGAAAGCATTATTAAAAAACTAGAAGCCGCTATAGTGGAATTAGTAAATAGTGGTCTATCTAGTCATCAGTAAAAAAAACTCATTTTTCTAGTTGGGACAACAAGATGAGAGCAAAATGGTATGGGCTTAAGTCCCCCCCCCTTTGTTGGGAAGGGGGTGATATGGAAAGAGGAAAGCTAACCAATAGTCAAAGATAAATTTTGCAGACAAAATACCAATGATCTCTACAAAACAAAATTGACAATAATCTTTACAAAACAAATTGACAATAATCTCTGCAAAATAATACACTATAACACTTGCATTCCAATATCTCCTACATGAGGAGAAAATACAATTATATAGGCATATAATATGCCATGTTAGGGTGAGTTGGAATATCTTCCAAATCTTACGTGAATAACAAAACAAAAACTAATTAACAAATAAAATAACAAAATACTTGTTACTACTTACTAAGTTGCCATTAGTTTTATATCCAAAGTCATTCTATATACTCTAGTCAGTTACTACTACCAAAATATTCAGTCGGTAAGCACAGAGCAGTTAGTTATAGAAGAAAGTAGTCACAGAGCCTAGTATACATCAAGCTATCTACCGAGTTACACTCTATGTCTACCGAGCAGCAAAAATGATATACCGAGTGAACACACACCAAGTGAAACGTTTTACCAGATTCAATGAACCTAGACACATGTGTGGAAACATGTTACAAGATCGAGGAACAAAGAACCATTATCTCATTGGAAATTGCACTTAAAGTTTTTGTATGATTTTGAGGTCATCTATCCAATGAAATATTTTGTATGGTTATTCATTCAATAAATTATGTTTGTAAGATCAAAGCAATGAACCAAATCACCGACATAAGAGATCTATTTATACAACATGGATTAAGGATAAAAATAGAAAGAAATGAGGTGTATGAAGCAAGACATGTGCAATAGATAAGCAAGCACTGAGTATTGTGATTGTCAGAGACACAGAGGTCACTGAGAAGGATTTCAGAGAACAGTCAAGGAACAGAGTAAATAGAAACGTTTACTGAGTTACTTTATGGGTTACCAAGGTATGCTATAAGCAAGGTAATCTCATTTTGAGCACATAGAATTTTCTATAACATTCCAGATGTAAAGTTGCAGATATTTGTAAAATTTTATTGTAATATTTTGAGTTGTAAGAAAAACCTTTAATAGGGTAAAAGACTCTAACAAAGTCTATAAATTGTAAAGCCTTTAACTAGGTGTAGCATTTAGAATAAGTGTTATAAAATCCTTTAGCAAGGTAGATATAACGATCTTGATACTCCTAACAGGGTAAGCTATCAGAAATAGCTAAACATGTAGCTCTAACCAAGCAACCTTTATTATTGCAATAGTGAAGTTGTGGGTGCCATCCCCACCGTAATTTTTCTCTCTAACCAAGAGTTTCTACGTAACCAAAATATATGTGTTATGGAGTGAATCATGTATGATTGTTATTTATTTGTTTTAGCTTTATGTTATGTTACAACAGTTTTTGGTTTATGCATAACAATAAAGTTATTGTTAAAGAAAGGATTTGAAGTACTGATTCACCCCTCCCCTCTCAGTACATTAGCTTTCCATATTGGGCCTAACAATTGGTATTAGAGCTTGAATCTTGGAAAAGGGTTTAACAACCTAAAGAAAAAGATCTTATCAATGGAAGGCTATAAACAATATTAGAGAATTGTGTATCTGCAAGAAGAGTTGGATCATGCTAATCAAGTGATTGCAGACATGCAAAGACAAATGCAAAAATCATTGAAAGTTAGAAGAAGATTGTCTGATGATTTGCAGGACTCTCAAGAGTTAGTGGAACAAATTGAGACATCATCTAAGAATAGTATATCTGAAGAGACTGAAGAAATGATTAGAGAACTGAAAGAAAAGAACAAAGCACTGACTAATCAGCTAAAAGAAATGAAAAGAGGACATGAACATTTCAACACACAGATGACTGAAAATCTTGATGCATTGAGGACAGTTGAGGATAAAGTAAGAGATCTAGAAAGAGAAAAACAATAGCTTGAAGCATTAGTATCTTAAAAGAATGATGAAATCATTAGGATGACTGGAATTCAAAGTAATCTGTCAGATCAATTGGGTTATGCACATCATGAAGCAAATCTGAAAGATGATGAGAATCAAGCATTGAAACTTGAACTATCAAGGTTGATCGATGAGCTTGAAACAAAGAAGAAATCCAAAGAAACACTGAAGAAGAGTTATGAAGCATCAAAGATATTGGATGAGCAACTGAATACAAAAATACCCAACAAAGTTACAAGACTTGGTTACAAAGGAAAAGACTCTACCGAGAAGGGAATCCACACTACCAAGAGAGGAGAATCATCAAAGCAAGCTAGAAACAAGAAGAACATCAAAGGAAATAAGCCTATTTGCAACTACTATGGAAAACAAGGACATACTGCTAATATGTGCCAAATCAGAAAAGGTAAGCAACTGAATGTCACTAGGTCTAATGGTTATTGTCACAATTGCAATAAATATGGTCACACATCTAACCAATGTAGGACAAATTCTGCTAGCAATTATCAGAAGGCAAAATTCAAAAGATTTTGTAAAAACTGCAATAGATATGGACATAGTACCGAGAACTGTTGGTTTAAGCAAAATAACTATATGTGGTCTACACACCGAGCAAATACTAGAGGCTACCGAACTCAGACAAATTCTAACCGACAATATTCTATAGTACCATGGGACTACAATACAAGGATATGGTGTGAATGTTGTGGAAGATATGGACACATAAGTGCCAACTGCTTTATAAGGTTTGGAATGAACAGCCGAAGATCATGGAGAAATCCTGGTATGACATGTTTTCATTGTCACAAAGTTGGACACTTGGCTACAGATTGTAGAGATCAACCTAGAGGAGACACCGAGGAAATAAAAGGCAACTTACAAATGATTTGGAAAAAGAAGGAAATTGTGTCAAATGAAGAAAGCACCTTACCTACCGAGTTAAGTGCACCTATTCCAAATTAATCGGTAAAGGTATGAAGGGACTGCATTCTTACAAAGGTTAAATCTTAACAGTTCCTATTTTATTATGTACTTAATTCAAAATCTGCATAGCTAAGATGCATTAGCAAGTTTGAAATAAAGGAAGCCTATCTAGTCGGTAAATACAGGAAGTCTGGCTATTCGGTAAAAGCATAAAAAGGAAGTGGTACCGAGTGCATTTAATGTTTTTGACCTAACTGCATAGAGCCCGATAAGGTATATTGTGTACTTAAAGCTTTTGCGTGGTCATTTTACACTTACCAAGTTTTCAAGAGAGCAGAACAAAGCGATTCAAAGGCGATCAAACCTCCTACGAAGCGTAATTCAAGGTATTTACACATCGATCTCAAGCATTTTTAAGAGCTAGCTACTAGGAAATACCAGTGTGATTATCTGTTTTAGATTTGTTAAGAGAAAGCATTTGTTGTTTAAAAGTCTTCAAACCCTAAGAATCTTTTGTTAAGTGATTATCCAAAATTTGCAATGGCACCTAAGATCCAGAAGCCCGTTGTTGTGGAGAACATTGAAAAGCCCTCACTGAAATACTCTCTAACTCCCAAAGTAGCATCTGAACCGGATGATAAAACTATTTTTTCACTCATTCCGGATAGAGTTTTATTAGTTGAGGATGTTAGATTCTTCACTAAGTGTCGTGTTGAGGAACTAGGTCATGTTGAGATCAAGGACACATATGATGAATTGTGTACCGATGGGAAATTGGATAGCAAGTATGAACACATCAAAATCAAGGGATTCACCAAAGCCCTAACCTATCCCCGTGTCTTCAAACCCCAATGGGTCAAGTTTGTTCTGAGTAGAGTTCATGATGATTTCATGTGGTTAGCGGAACAACCATTCAAAACCACCAAGGGAATCATTCATTTGATCATCGGTTACCCTATTTTTGATCATGCCCGAGCTCAGAAAATGATATCACAGAAGGAATTGATCACTCTAACTGGAGTTGAATCTGAATACAGAGTACTAAAATTGAACAATGTGACAGATACAGAGCTGAAGTTTGCCATTAGAGTCATAGGTTATTGTTTCTTCCAATCGGAAAGGGAAAACAATGTACCGTGTGCAACAGTCAATTTAGCATATAAAATTGTGAAGAAGGGAATGAAAATTGATCTTTGTGAAGTATTGTTGAAAAACCTATTTGAGAATCTAAACACCATAAGGAAGTCAAAGAAGAACAACTCGGCTAATACACTGAAGTTTGGATCACTTTTGGTATGCATATTTTTCTATTTTGAGAAATTCTTTCCATCAGTCGGTAATGTAGTTTGGGAGCTACATTGACCAATCACCCATCAAATCAATGACTTCATCAAACAACTAGGTGATAACTTTAATCATATTATGGATGATTACTTTAGCAAGTTTCCGGAAAAGATGCATAACAGGTATAGAATTCCACCCAAGTTAGTAGAGAAATACAAGATGACATATGCTTTGAAGTAGACACCGACTACAGCTATGTTAATGCTGTGGAATTGAGAACTCAATATTTGCCATCTATGGGTTATGAGATTGATTTTGACATAACACAACAACAGATAGATGCTTTTATTACATTACCAAGGCATGCTACCGAGTTGAGGTATGGAACCTATGAAGAAGTTAAAGAGAAAGTAAAGATGAGTATTGTAGTACCCAAGGCTACAAGGAAAGCAACAAAAATGATCAAGGCATTAACGGAGAAATTTGGAGAAGGTTCGTCCTCCACACTTGTCAAAGGCACTCCAGTAATCACCGAGGAGGAATCTGAAGCCCAAGAGGCAGCTATTACTTTGAGCACCGAGTTGCCTAAAGGGAAAGTTTTGAAAAGGAAGAAACATGATACATCAAAGGTATCACTGACTCCTTCAGTAAAGTGCCCAAACACAAGATCATCTGTAGTGTCACCGAGTAAGAAACCAAAGAATGTTGCTATTCCAAAGGTAACAAAAACTTACAAGAAATTTACTTGGAGACTCATTTTGACTAAAGAGTCCAGTGACACCGAATCTGAAGACAAAAACAAATTTCAGATTGTCAAGAGTAAAAAGGTAGATGTACATAGTGTTGATAATTTTTGTGCTAATCTGAAGCAATATGGTGGATTTGGAGCATTCAAATATGTTAATTATGAATCCAGATCTGATGATGAAAAGAGACAAATTGAAGAAGCCGTAATCTGCACACTTCTGAAATTCTGATTGGTCCCATTGGAAGTATCTAAATCTCTTCCAAATGAATTATATTTGCATATTGATAACAGGTGGAAGTATGCCATGGACTTAGAGAAACAAATGAGAGAAAGAAGTCTGGTACATCTCTTTCTACACATGTCGGTAGATGAGATCAAAGAACATCTAAAAAACTGCCACACAAACTTCCTAGTCAAGCAAAGAGCCTTGAAATTGATGAATGGCCTTTACTTGGATGTAGAGAATGAGACAAAGGAAAAATGGCAGGAAATCTTTCGAATCAAGAATGCTAGTGAACAAGTTGAAGTTGAAATAGTTGATGTCACCGAGCAAGATCCTGATATCACCGAGCAAGACCATGCTGGCACTATATAAATTGATGAGGATATCATGGACACCGAGGCACAAGAATAGGAAATGATAGAAGGGAATGCCTATGCCAAACTAGTATCCAATGAGTCTGTGTTGGAACAAGTTTAGCCCTATCCTCTTGTCACTCAGCCTACTTCAACCGAGGCCCCTTAGGATACTAAACAAGGAACAGAGGATCATAAGTTTGCAGAAGGAGACACTACTTCTGAGGCCACCGGGGAACAGATCTCTCAAGCTCTTTCTAGCACTAAAAATGTTACAACCGAGACCCCAAGCACAAAAGCACCGAAGGACACAACAAAGGCTACATCAGAGGTTCAAGAAATTCAACAAAAGTGTTGCCTCTACCAAGCAACCTACCGAGGGTCAACAAGCCTCCCAAGCCATTATGTTAGTTCAACTGGTGAAAGGTAAAGAAAAGAAAATGAAAAAGCATAGTTTCAAATTAGATTTGTCAAAACCAATAGTGTTGCCAAATGTTGACATTTCTAAACTAAAAGGGCAAGCACTCATTGAATTCGGTGAACTATGCAAAGCCAAAGCAGAATAGGAAAAACACATGGCTATTCAAAAGAAAAACAAAGTACTTTAGAAGGTGAAAGCACTATTAATAGATATGCTACCTGAAGGTATAGTGACAAAAGATTTAGCCATCCATATTCAACTAGATGAACTCCTAACTAAAATAGAGACATCTGGAGTAGATGCATCTGAATATTTGAGCAAATTGAAGGACAAAGAGCTCACTGCTAAAATGATTGAAGAGGTACAGAAAGCTATTGCTATTGGCAAAGTAAAACTTGTCAAATTTATTGCTGAGTTGTCCCCTCAGCTCAAGCACATTCTTTATTTATTTCAGAAACTCTGTACATTTTCTTTATTCATTAAAGATAACAAAAATAAAACATAAGTGATTGAGAAAGAGATCACCCATCTCTCAAATAAGTTGACCACTAAGCCAAATTCTATTCAAAATTTCTATACAAAGTTACAAAAGCTCATGGCTCAACAATTGGAACTTAGGAATGAAGAGCACAAGATCAAGATGGATATAATGACTCTTCAGACATTATTCATTCCTCATCTTTCCTCCATCCAAGAATAGATCAACAAAGCTACCTCCCTATCCACTCAACAAGAGGGAAGCACCTTAGATGGACTAATTTCACTATTAGCTGACATTACAGCTTAGAATTCACTCATGGATAGTGTCAAGGATGCCCTCTTTGCCGCACTCACTGATGCAAGGACAAAGTACAAATCCATTTTTGACCAGTTGCCACCATCGAATGGTAACTAAGTTTGGATGTTTGTCAAAAAGGGGGAGTGAGTATAGTATCAAAGTATCAAAGGGGGAGTGTAGTATATAGGGGGAGTATATCGAACAGAGTATCAAATGCACAATTAATTTTGACAGTGAACCGACAGTGAACAGAGCAGTGAAAACTGAGCAGTTAATACAGGAGATTGATCACCGAGCATGCAAAATCAGAGTTATGTATAGTATATTGATAAGGGGAGTATATCTAAATATACTATTTTATTGACAATTGTATATACTGTCAGTTTAGTCAAATTTTGTATATAGATTTTTGAGTGATGACTTTGAAAGTAGTTTTGTCAAACATCTCAACTAATGTCAAATGGGGAGATTGTTACTACTTACTAAGTTGCCATTAGTTTTATATCCAAAGTCATTCTATATACTCTAGTCGGTTACTACTACCGAAATATTCAGTTGGTAAGCACAGAGCAGTCAGTTATAGAAGAAAGTAGTCACAGAGCCTAGTATACACCGAGCTGTCTACCGAGTTACACTCTATGTCTACGGAGTAGAAAAAATGATATACCGAGTGAACACACACCGAGTGAAATGTTTTATCAGATTCATTGAACCTAGACACATGTGTGGAAACGTGTTACAAGATCGAGGAACAAAGAACCGCTATCTCATTGGAAATTGCACTTAAATATTTTGTATGATTTTGAGGTCATCTATCCAATGAAATATTTTGTATGGTTATTCATTCGATAAATTATGTTTGTAAGATCAAAGCAATGAACCAGATCACCGACATAAGATATCTATTTATACAACATGGATTAAGGATAAAAATAGAAAGAAATGAGGTGTATGAAGCAAGACATGTGCAATAGATAAGCAAGCACAGAGTATTGTGATTGTCAAAGACACAGAGGTCACCGAGAAGGATTTCAGAGAATAGTCAAGGAACAAAGTAAACAGAAAGGTTTACCAAGTTACTTTATGGGCTACCAAGGTATGCTATAAGCAAGGTAATCTCATTTTGAGCACATAGAATCTGTTATAACATTCCAGATGTAAAGTTGTAGATATTTGTAAAGATTTTATTGTAATATTTTGAGTTGTAAGAAAAACCTTTAACAGGGTAAAAGACTCTAACAAAGTCTATAAATTGTAAAGCCTTTAATCAGGTGCAACATTTAGAATAAGTGTTGTAAAATCCTTTAGCAAGGTAGATCTAACGATCTTGGTACTCCTAACAAGGTAAGCTATCAGAAATAGCTAAATATGTAGCTCTAACCGAGCAACCTTTATTATTGCAGTAGTGAAGTTGTGGGTGCCATCCCCACCGTAGTTTTTCTCTCTAACTAAGAGAGTCTGCGTAACCAAAATATATGTGTTATGGAGTGAATCATGTATGATTGTTATTTTTTTTTTTTAGTTTTATGTTATGTTACAACAGTTTTTGGTTTATGCATAATAGTAAAGTTATTGTTAAAGAAAGGATTTGAAGTACTGATTCACCCCTCCCCTCTCAGTACATTAGCTTTCCATATTGGGCCTAACAATACTAACTTATGCTAACCTCCTAACAACTAGGACCTAACATATTACTTTTTACTTTTTACTTTTTCTTTTTCAGATTTACATAGGATAAAACTAATAAAAATAATACCATGCTAATAACTTATATATATCATATGCATACCCTATGAATCTTCATCATTCCTCTCAACAATATTGGCATTGGACTCCAATGCTTGCAAAAGAGAAGGAAACTCCTGAGATAGCTAAAGATTAGAGATCCAACAAGCCTGATGTGGAAGATGAGCTTGCTTGGAAACAAGGTAGGAAGTGGTGGAACCATGTCATGTCTGACAAATCTTTGTATAAAAAACTCTATCAGAATCAAGTGGAAGCTGAAAATCAGGAACAACATCTGCAGGATGGTTGACATCAGGCTCAGTTTCTAGTGTTGACTCATGGTAATTCTTGAGAAGATCAACATTAACAACATCATGAATGCCCAATTGAGTTGGAAGATCAAGTTGAAAATAATTCTTAGACACCTTCTGAAGAATAGTGTAAGGCCCATAACAGAGTGACTTGACCTTGCTATGTGCTTTCTCTTGGAAATGATGTTTGTCTAGGTATAGCTAAACTTTATCACCAACTTGAAAAGTATGAGGGATACGATGACAATCCATAAATTGTTTTTGATTTTCTTGAGTCTTTAGAAGAATTTGAACTACTTTGGACTGAAGATTCTGCAAATTTTGAATGGAGGCATGGGCCTTATCTTCCTCTTTCTGAATATGCATAGTCACTGCAGATGGCAAGAATAAGGGAAACTCATATGGAGCCAAAGGCTAAAAACCAAGACATACCTCAAAAGGTGAGTGACTTATAGATGAGTGAATTGCTCGATTGTATGCATCCTCAATGTGGGTTAGGCTCAAATCCCACTTGACGGGAGAGTTATGGTGATAAATCCTCAAACTCTGTATAAGAGTTTGATTCACAACTTCAGTCTGATGTAAAGATGTAAATTATTCTATATTCAAATAATATATAATCTACTCTTTATTCTTAAATAAACTCATAAATCAGTTAATAAGTCTATTTTATACATCTATTTATCCCAAAATTGTTAAATCAAAATAACAATAATAGATTTCAATAGGAGATAAAGAAATTTTCATAAACAATAAAATGTATAAATATCTCATTACATATCTTTATACCATGCTTAGGCTTTCTATTGCCATAAGTATAAATCAAACATAAAAGAAAGAGTGATGCGTCCATTGATCTCCAATCTGAGTTGCTTCAATTCAGTCCTTCGAATAAAGACGAGAACAAGAATCAAGTGCTTTTTCTGCCCAACCTTGAAGCTTACGCTTCCACGAAATTCTTAGTCAATCAAGAATACCTGACCCTGTATGAATTGCTTAGCAAAAAGAATTCGAAAGACAAGATGGAATTCGGTACATGCTTAGATGATACATGCATTTTTATTTTTCTAATTCTATTAAGAAACACTCAAGATCAATCAAGGATATGGCAGAGAGCATAAATAAAAGAATTCCATCTATTTCAATGGTTTATTCAATTGAATTACTCGGTCAAGTATAAGGCCCCGCATAGCCAAAAAAGATAGTTTGGAAAAGAAAACTATTCACTCTAGGATTTCCATATTCAACACCCATCCCAGAAGGTAACTTTCCCCATACACAAGCCTATCTAGCTTGGTTCATATAAATCAAAAATACAATTTCAAAAAGAAGACAATCTTTATTTTCTAGAATTAACAACATTCTTATTACTTTCGATCATAGATCAAACACTCTTTCATAGAAGTACATTCACACATATTTGATAACAATCTTTCATTGATTAAATTTCATGCAAATTTGATAAACAAACATTCTTTCATTTCTAAACTAAAAACTAAATCAAACTAAGTTTAAGAATGAAGGTGTAGGGCATGTATGCATCTTTACATATAAATGAGTTATAATGAGTATACATTCTTTAAAGATTAACTAAAGCAACCTAATATGCACTTCCTACCATTATTTAGCATCTACCATGCATGTTTATAGTTATTTTATCAAATATACCTCATAATGCATTTTCCTATATGACTATTCAAAAGAAAATTCAAGCAATTTTATTCTAATAATGGATTGTCTTAATCAAATTCCATTCTAGTAAATATTGTACTATTTTACGACTTACTCACTATCCTTTCAAAATGCATATTGACCAAAGAATTGAAGTAGATCCTACCTCCTTATGCTCTTGTTATGGGCTTGAGGTGATGGACTTGCTTCCCTCCTCAAATCTGTCTACTCCTCTCTTCAAGATGGTTCAAAAGCTCTACGTCACTCTCCAACTGTTGATTTTTCTACTATTTCTCTCTTCTATATCCTCCCTCTCCTTCTTTTCTATTTCTTTTCTAAACTTTCCTCTCTAATCTCTCTATTCTCTCCTGTCGATCTTCTCTCATTCTTACTATGTTCTACTTCTCTGTTCTTCTTCCTATCTTCCTATATTTTTCCCTCAAGCCTTTTTATTATTTATACTGCTCTCCATCTAAATTAGTTGCAAAAAATTTGACTTTAACTTAGCCATGACACCGACACCTCTGCTAAACATTCAAGGTTCCCTTAGTTCTAAGGACTTAGAACTCTACTTGTTTGCATACTTGTTGACTAGACTAGATTCTATGGTTGACAGATCTCTAACACCTCTGCTCCACGTCTAATCCTTGCCTCAACTTAGCTAGAGTTTTGTTTAACCAGCTAAGCATGATGATAGTTGTAGATCTTCCTACCTCTTAGGTTATCTTCCCTTATCGACACATCTACTGGTCTAATGGCCAACGTCTGCTTGTTCTTTGCAGTCGTGGAGGGCTTAAGTCAGCCACCTCCTACCGTGGATCATGGAGGAGTTTAAGTCGACTACCGACTTCATTGCTAATTCACCATGGATTGGGGGGTATATGCCAAGTCAACTATTTATAGCAGCTCGACTATCGACTTTAATTACTAACTGCCGCTACCTTTAAAACCTGCCACCTTTTTACTATCTGATGCATAAACATGTTTAATAAAAACAATTAATACACGACTTTGTAATATATGCTATATTAAAGAGAAAACCTAGTAAAACAATAGGATATATATAATAATTTAATTTTATATATATTAAACGTTCGATTTATTATATCCAATGTCAAAAGTATATTAAATATGATATATATAATTCTAAATTATATACATACATATTCAAAAACATAATATTTCGAATTAAAAAGATTATCTTAATCACTTAAAAATAAAATACTTGTTGACTAGACTAGATTCTATGGTTGACAGATCTCTAACACCTCTGCTCCACGTCTAATCCTTGCCTCAACTTAGCTAGAGTTTTGTTTAACCAGCTAAGCATGATGATAGTCGTAGATCTTCTTACCTCTTAGGTTATCTTCCCTTATCGACACATCTACTGGTCTAATGGCCAACGTCTGCTTGTTCTTTGCAGTCGTGGAGGGCTTAAGTCAGCCACCTCCTACCGTGGATCATGGAGGAGTTTAAGTCGACTACCGACTTCATTGCTAATTCACCATGGATTGGGGGGTATATGCCAAGTCAACTATTTATAGCAGCTTGACTATCGACTTTAATTACTAACTGCCGCTACCTTTAAAACCTGCCACCTTTTTACTATCTGATGCATAAACATGTTTAATAAAAACAATTAATACACGACTTTGTAATATATGCTATATTAAAGAGAAAACCTAGTAAAACAATAGGATATATATAATAATTTAATTTTATATATATTAAACGTTCGATTTATTATATCCAATGTCAAAAGTATATTAAATATGATATATATAATTCTAAATTATATACATACATATTCAAAAACATAATATTTCGAATTAAAAAGATTATCTTAATCACTTGAAAATAAGACATAAATTATAAAACAATTATCAAAAATTACATGCATACGAATTCCATATAATCGTAAACACGTCAATCATAAATAAAAATTATATTTGCATTCTCTTATGCTAGAAACACTAAATCATATTTATAAAGAACGTTAAGTCGATAAATTTCGTAACTCTAAATATCAAACTAATTTTCACTTTTATAGATGAAATAAATGTAACGATTACCATTTACTCGCATCATTTCATTTCTAATTCAAAATCATGCATTGATGAAGTCACAAATGCACAAACAAACTTTTCTACTATGGTGTGTGAGATTCCTCTAATCTATCGAAGTCCATGAGCTAAGACAACTCTACCTGAACCCTGTTCTCGCCTTCATTTACATTCACCTATCCCTGCATCACTTGCACTCAATAGCTCATCAGTAATGATGATCCCCAATAAAATAACACTAACCATGTAATTGCATTCGCATGAGAAAAGTAACATAAATCTTTTCATAACATTTGCATACAAACTTCATTATCATCGCAATAAAAGTTCATATTCATTACAATTTCATTTCATAACATAAAGGCATACATTATTTTCGTAATCACATAATTATTGAAAATATAGTTTGTGACATCTGACCATTTGACTAAGGATGAAAAGAAGTGGAAAAGTTAGGGGAAACTCCCAAAATCTTCCACAAAGATCGCTAGAAATGGCCCACAAACGTGAGTTACAATTAGAAACAATGCTAGTTGGTAAACACAAAGATCTCCAAACAGAGTCATAAAAGAGTTGGGCTAAGTCATATGCAAAACTTATCTTGCAACATGAGATGAATTTAGCCTTCTTTATAAATCGATCGACAACCATAAAAAAACAATCATGATGACGAATAGTCAATGAAAAGCCACTAACCAAATCCATGGAAATGCTCTCCCAGGGATGAGAAGGAATAGGCAAAGGAATATTCAAGCCCATCTTTCTATTGGTTGGTTTGGAGCAACAACAAACAACACATCTCGTGAGGAAATAAAAAACATCTCATTGCATATGAGGCCAATAGAAGAATTGCTACAAATGATGAAGTCTTTTTTGTTTGCCAAAATGACAACCATAAAGAGTAGAATATGCCTCCTTAAGAAGTGAAGCTTGATGATCTCGAGGAACACAAAGTTTATCCAACTTTTAGAGTAACCCTTCCTTGATATGGAAATATTGAAAAGGTGTTAAATTGGAAGCTGAAGGATTCTAAAGACTTGCGTATGTCATGCTAAAATCAAGATCTTGAGCATACTGAGAAGACCATGTTTGAAATCCCAAATGAGAAGTGGTCACTATAGTTAAAGAATGTGTTGTAGGAGGCCGACTCAAACAATAGGTAGCATTGTTGGTGCTTCCCTTCTTATACTTGATGAGCAAGTGAAACAATTCTAAATAAGAAGCCCACTTCATATGCCTTGCTTCTTCAATTTTATTATGAGATTGAAGAAATTGTAGAGGCAAGTGGTCAATGTGAACAACAATTTCTTTCCCCAAAAGATAATGCCTCTAATACTTGATGGCTTGGACCAATGCATATAATTCCTTATCATATGTAGAGTATTTCCTTTTATTAGCATAAATTTTTTTTGAATGATAGGCCACAGGATGACCATTTTGCTTCAAAACAGCTCCAAGTGCATACTATGAAGCATCTATCTCAATCTCAAAAGGTTGTGATAGATCTGGTAGAACAAGAACAAGCACTGAACATAATTTTTCTTTCATTGTGTTGAAAGCATAATAATGAATTTCTATCCACTTGAATGCAACACTGGTATTTGTCAATTGGTGCAAAGGTGTGGCAATGTCTGAGTAATGTAGAATAAACTTGCATTAGAAGTTGGCAAGACCAAAAAACTCCTTAGTTTAGTGATATTTGAATGAGTAGGCCACTTGAGAAGAACTTCCACTTTTACAAGATCCAATTGAAGACCACGTGCATCAATGATGTTCCCAAGATAGGAGATGGTGGAGATGGATATCTGACCAAAAGAACACTTGGAAAAGTTGGCATACAAAGTGTTTTGTTGAAGAGTGTGAAGAACATGTTCCAAATGTTGAAGATGCACTTTCCAAGTCTTAGAAAATATGAGAATATCATCTAAATAGATGATAACAATTTTTTCCAAACAATCACGAAACACCGCATGCTTCAATTGCATGAAAGTGGCAAGAGAATTGGTGAGACAAAATGGAATCACAAGCTACTCAAAAAGTCCCATTTTGGTTTTGAAAGTCGTCTTCCATGTTTCCTCTTCTTGAACTCGAGCTTGGTGATACCCACTTTTCAAACCAATCTTAGAGAATAATTTTGCACCTTGAAATTGATCCAAAAGGTCATCAATGCATGATAGTGGATATCAATTTTTGATGGTGGTTTTATTTAATGCCCAAAAATCAATACAAAGATGCCACATTCCATCTTTCTTGAGCACCAATGAAATTGGTGAAGCACAAGGGGATGTACTTGGTTTAATGAAACCTTTAGACAACAAAATCTTGAATTTGTCTTTTTATCTCACCACTTTGAATAATTGATTGTCGATACATTGGGTCGTTAGGAAGAGTTGCAGCAGAGACAAGATCAATAGAGTGATTGATCTCTCATTTTGGGGGAAGTTTTTTAGGTTCTTCAAATACATGCGAATATTCTTGCAACAATTTTTCTCATGTAGCATGTGGCTTAGACATAATGATTTTTACTTCAGAATTTTCAGATTGTGGCCTTATAAAAATTAATGCAATCTCTTGCGCCCGATTTATATCTTTTCTTGCCTATCTACAACTAAGTACTAGATTTTTAGTGCTCTTAATGCATTTTATTAGGTATGTTTTATTATCTTGTTGTAGTGTATAGGTGTTATTAAAGGCATCATAGTGAGCTTTCCTATCATACTAATAGGGTTTTCCAAGCAACAAACCACAACAATCCATGATGGTCACATCACAGGTGACCTTATAAATAAAATTGGGACCAAATGCAAAAGAGATAGTGAAAGTGTGTGTGATATGTGAGGATGAATCATAATCCTTCCATCCAAGTGAATATGGATGGGCATGTGGATCCATCAACAAATTAATTTTGTCGACTATGGAATTTGTAATCAAATTTTTCTGCGAGCCATTATCGATGATACAATCCACAAAAAAGTTATGTGTTAAATGTGCATGAGTGACATATAAATTGTCACATCCCCCTAAAGTAGAATAATGGTTCATTAAGGTGTCCTTGTTGACTCTGCCTTTCAACTCATCATAATTCTTATCATCACCAAAAGTCTCAATGGGAATATTTTTTCTTTCCTCATCATGAGACTGCACAATTAGATTCTTCTTCTTAAACTTAAAGTATTTAGACTTTTCATGTCCCTTGTTTTTACAATAATTGCAAAGCTTAGATTTATTAGTATAAAAGGAGGAGACTAAAGATAAGAGGAAGGAGAAGAAGTTTTATCTTTGGAAATTTTTTGTTGTGGTCAAGAACTCGAAGCTTTTGTAGGACTTGCAAAAAATGAAGGTCGAGAGGCACGAGATTGGGCAGCTAGCTTTTCCCCTGACAATTGTGCTTGGTTGAATGCAGCCTCCAGAGATTCTAGGGTAGTATATTTCAACTCCCTAAACAAATGTTCATGTAAGATGCTCTTGAACTTTAGGATTAGAGCAACAACTATTTCTTTCACACGAAGTAGCATTCTTAGTCAATTGAACTGATAGATATAATCTTGCACTGATATTTGTCATCCTTGTCATAGGCGAAGCCATTTGATGTGCAATTATTGCTTATAGTTTGAAGGATAGAATGTATCCTTGAAGGCTATAACAAGTTGATTCAATTTGGTGATAGGGAGCTTCAATATGGAAAAATGAACCTTATCAACATCGATAGTCTCATTATAGGTGAACCATGTCTCCATGTGAAGGATCCAAGTTTGGAGCACATCAAGATCTTGATGTTACTATAGGTTTTTATTTCTCTTATGTTAGGAAATAATTAATTTTCCTACAAATTATTAAGCTTGCTTAGTTTATAATATAATGGTTAGAATGAGGACATGTGGCATAATTTTATATTCACATGTGTCATTCACACCCACATTTGGGTGGTTGAATGTCACACCCTCTTTTGGATTTATTAGCCACCTGCCCATTACCATTTCTTGTCTTTACCTGAGTTGGCATAACCATGTACTTGGCATTTACCAAGTAGGTGAAAATCCCTCCTATTTTGGGCTATAAGGGGTTATTATTCCTCTTGGTTTTATATGCCCATATTTACCTACATAAACAAGCCCTCACCTTTCCCTATGCTAAGTACTGAGATGAGAAAACTAGCTTAGATTGTGAGTCTAGTTCAGTGCTAGGAGAGTGCTGAGTTTTTGTTCATATCTGGGTTCTTGTCTTGCTTTCCTTTAGTCACATTGATCTTGTGTGGCTTCATAGCTATATTTAACATGGTATTAGAGAAAGTTGTGAGTTGTGCCCAATAACATTCCTTTATAATCTAGAGTTATTTCATTCTTGAAAGCATAGTATGATTTCTGTTGCATCCAATGATCTCTTGAAGAGTCTGAAAAGTTTTAAGGAATTATAGTTTCTAGGGGTTTCTATTTCTTTCTTATTAGTACAGGTGTTTTGGAGCTTCTTGGAGCAAATATGAGCTCACCATTAAGTACAGAGCAGTCGAGAAAGTCAGATTTCCTTTTGTTTCATCTAGATCAGACACTAGATACAAATTTGGTGAAGGTATGAAGCAAAGCTTTCATTAGCTGATCTAGAGGGTAGCTGATTTTTGGCACATTTTCATGTCAAACGAACTTCGCCATAGCATCCAGAAGGTCCAAAAATTCTAAAATTGACTATCAATTTGTCAATATTCGACAAAGTCAAATTTGAAGAAATTTTTTTAGCAGATGAGCCCTATGGCCCACCTGCCCAATATGGTATGAAAATTTAAAAAAACAAATATTTGATTTATACCATTATAAAAAGAGGGGCTTTATTTTTATACACAATTTTAAAAGTTTATATTTATTATAAACTTTTTGGAAAAAAATTATTGAAAAATGAAAAATAAAATATCGAAAAAGTTTTTTAAGTCTTTTGAGAAGCAAAAAAAATATTAAAAAGTTTTTAAAGGTATTGCAGGAAAACAACCTGCAGCCCTTAGGCCCACCCACTGTACCAAGGTAGGTACAGAGGGTACCTGCACAATGTGCAGGCCCCATGCCCCCCCATACCTTGGACGTTGTGTCCTACATTGGGAGGAACCCCCATGTGAACCCTTTGGGAGGTGCCTTCCTTGCTTTGGCTATAGCTATTCTGGCTCCAAAACTGCATGCTATCTTATGAGAGCACATGAATCTATGAGTCCGACATTTTGGGACCCACCGGTGATGTGAATGCATCTTGCCATTTGATGATGTGAAGGCATGTTGCCTAGATGTTATGCCGGTGATAGAAAAGCTTGCACATGGCTAACATTTTGCCTACCGCTATCATGGTTATGGGCATGATTATATGTCTTTAAAAAGCCCAATTTTTTTTTGAAATTTTGGGCACAACAAATAAAAAGGATCAATAACCGGTCAGTTTAAAATTTTTTTGGGTCCTGTCATACAGGAGCTCCATAGGAGAGGGAGAGTTGAAATAATTTGACAAGAGGTGAAGTAATTCGAGAAAATCTCGATTGTTCTTGTTGAATGTCCTTAATTGAATCATAGAGAGAGGGAGTTGCGCATCCAGTCGAGGTATATACATTGTAGGACTATGGATATATGCATTTTTTAAAAATCTCGCTCGTTATGTATGATTTTTAAAAAATCTTGTCAGGATTTTTGTGAGCTATGTCTATAGTTTTGTGTGTCCATTGTATCTCCTAATTTGTGGGAGGTGTGAAAATTGGACATAAGGTTTGTGGTTGGGTTTGTGGCTGCAAAGGTTGTTGGCATTATTGTCATTGATGTAAACAATTGAGAAGATGCAGTGGAGAGATTAGACAAGAAGCAGTGGAGAGTTTAGATTGATAGGCTGGCAAAAGTGTTGTTGCAGCATCACATAACACACTGTGTTATATGCATAAGGAGTTACAAGAGGATTTCATGAAGCATGTCATTGGGGAATGAAAATGGACAAGGAGGACATGGGCAATTGTATTGAAAATGTATTGTGAAATCTAGTCTGACTCATAAAAAGTTAGCTACAGTTGTCAATAACACGCAGGTTATCCCATGCAGTTATAGGGAGTATCAGTCATAGTTTTCAATAACACGAAGGTTATCTCTATCTACAAAGCTACAAAATGTGACTGTAGATGTGAATAATACGATGGGCTAGTTGTGTTGGTCTATCGAGATGTCAATAACATGCAGGTTATGCTGCTCAGCTTATCCCGCAGCATGTTATTTGCATGTAAGAAATCATGTGAGATAATGATAGTCAAAGGAGGTCAAAGTGGAGAGATGCTCTCTCTTATCCCACGGTGTCAAAAGTGACTAACAAAAGTCATATAGGATAAGAAACTAAAGGGAAAATTGTAGATTCCCTTATCCCACACAAAGAAAGAGGCTACACAAGGTTCGTGTGGGATAAAAAAGTAAAGTGAAGGATACAAAGGAAATCCTTATCTCACGAGGTTTCACAACATAAAGAAGAGTGCTACAGGATAAGAGTATAAAGGAAAAGAAAATATTTCCTTATCCCATGCGTCTCCATGAGGATAAGGAAAGGGCCACGGGACAAGAAGATGCTCGTTAAGGCAAAAGAAAATGCTTATCCCGCGTGACCAAGCAAGGAGGTGAAGAAGCCCGTTGAATAAGAAAAAGAAAAGACAACAGAGGAAAATCTTATCCTATGTGGATTTAGACATACACAAAATGTTGCGCGGGCTAACAAATAGGAGGAAGGCTTCATAGGCTTAACCTTCATGGGCAGAATAGGCAGGCATACATGTGAGGTGCATAACACACAATGTTTGCAATCTGCATAACATGTCTGTATTGCTTGTGTGTCTACATAAGCTTTGACCAAGTTTGACTCGACGACATGGCGTGTACGGAGAGAATTAGAGAACACCTACCGAAGTGATGACTAGTTATTTTATTGACAGAATTGAAGATTGTGATCAACTTTGTGGCCATGAATACAAGCTGATAGTCTCAGAGGTCCACATGGTGGTTGACTAGGATTGACCAAGTGACTTGGATGATGAATAAGAAGATGTGTGCATGACAATAGGCAAAATTATTTACATGGCTACTAACCAACCTTGACTATCTAACTTGGAAGAAGAATATGAAGACATGTGGCTCCTTGGTGGACATAACAAATCAGATTTTCAGAGTTAGTACATTTGATGGAGGTTGTTGTCCATGTTTTCTGGGTAGGTCGATAGAGGATGGTGAATGGATTAATGGCGGACTAGGTGGATATTTTTGTAAGGCTCAAGGTGATCGACAATGGCAGAATCAAATCTGTGAGGTAGATTTAGATTGCTAAAAATAGCAACCTAGTATAGAGAATGTCCAGGAAACTAGAGAACTAGGGGTTGGTGCTCCTTGAGTTGGTGCTCAGAATTTTAGGGGTTGGTGCGCTAAAAAATATTATAATTTGTTATTCATTGTGAGGCTGGATTGGAGCAGTAGACTCCAACAACTATTCTCATCGAGGTTTTTACCATATTGCGTTTTCCTTGTATCTTTGGTGTTATGTGATGTGCTCTTGTGTGTGTGTGTTTATGTTTGCAATGCATCTTTAAATTTGCACATTGAACTTAAATTTTTTGAAATACATTGATTCACTACCCCTCTTAGTGTCCATTTGTGTCCTTCAATTGGTATCATAGCCTAGGTTCCCCTGCAGTAAAATATTTCTCTAGCTTGGGTAGATTCTGTTTAAGTGGACACAATGGCTAGAAATGAATCCTTATCCTCTAAAGCGCCTATGTTTGATGGCACCAACTATTCTTTCTGGAGTAGAAGAATGGAAACATACTTGTCTTCCCTAGGGTTTGATGTCTGGATGTCAGTAAAAAATGGTTATACAGTCCCTCAAGATCCTTCTACCGACCCTGATGCTAAAAGAGAATATGGGAACAATGCTAAAGCTAAGAATACAATATTAAGCGGTCCATCTGATATAGAGTTCATCAAACTCATGCACTACACATCAGCAAAAGAAACTTGGGACAAGCTGCATAAGATATATGAAGGAGATACCAAAGTGAAACAAGCCAAACTGCAAAATCTAAGAGCTTAGTTTGAAAACTTGAGAATGAAAGAAGAGGAGAAGGTAGTCGACTATCTACATAGAGTGGATGAGATTGTGAGTGCTATGAGAGGTCTTGGAGACAATGTCAAAGATGAAGTTATTGTCAAGAAGGTTCTGAGACCATTAACCTCAAAGTATGACACAAAGGTCTTTGTTATTGAAGAAGCTAAAGACTTAAAAGACATTCTCTCTGGATGAATTGTCTGGCTCCTTATCAGCTTATGAGATGAGAACATTAGGAGGAGGAATATCAAAGAGAGAGGCTTCTTTTAATACTACCAAAAAGGGTAAGGAAGAAGTTGCTCATCAAGAAGTTGAAGAAGACTCAGACACTATTGTAGCCAACTTTGTGAGAAAACTCAAAAAGGGATCAGACAAGTAAAAAGGTAAGCTACCTTTCAAGTGCTTTAACTATGGTAAAATAGGACATTTTGCTTCCAAGTGTCCCTATGGTGAGAAAGATGCAGATGACAAACACAACAATAGACCTTTTGACAAAGAAAAGATGAAGAAATCCAACAAACCAAGGAGAAATTTTTTTAGGAAAAAGAACAGTCTTTATACCTTTGAAGATGATGCCACAAATGAAGAGAGTGTCTCTCATGATGATTGTAGTGAAGAAGAAAGAGAGATTAATCTCTTTATGGCACAACGAGTACTAAATGATGTTTAAGCTATTAGTGATGAAGAGGAAGAAGTTGAATTTGTAATTGACCTAGAAGGTGAACTTATAAGTGCTCTGGAAGAACTAAGAAAAGTAAGAAAATATCTCAAGAAGTTCAAGTATGTTGCTGCCGAAGAACAAGAGATATTAAACAAGTCTCTTGAGGAGTCAAAGACAATAATTTTGGATTTGAGAATCCGGTTGGAAGAGTCAAAAAGAATGTGTGAAGTGACAAAATCAGATCTAGAAGCCAAGGAGAAAGAGCATCAAAAGTTGGAAGGAGACATTGTGAGTCTTAGAAAAGAACTTGAAAAGTGCAAGGATGAACTCAAAGTGAGAATAAAATATGAGGGTAACACAAATGCACTGGACAAAATGTTGAACAAGCAAAAGCACTCAAAGGATACAAAAGGTGTTGGATTTGATATTGGTCAATGCTCTTCTAGGTAAAGATTCATCAAATAATGAAATACATTTTGTCTCTTCAAGTAAGAATGGAGGTCTGCTAAAAGAAATTAATTAGGGAACTTGCATGTTGATCCTAAAGGAAAAAATAAGATTGAGGATTGAGGCTTCACCAAGGTTAAGGACACAAGAAGAAAGAACTCAAGAAGACCAAACTATGTTTCTCCAAGGAGAAAAATGAGAAACAACTTCAACAGTGAGTGTTATGTACCTCAGTTCCATGGCTACTACTATAAATGTAATACTTATGGTCATAGAATTGCCGATTGGAAGCTTGTGCATAGGTCTTTTCTAGTTTTGAAACTAGAAATCAATTTGCTGCTCTTAGGAATATGAATGTTATTTGTTATCATTGTAATGAGTATGGCCATAGGGGTTATGAATGTAGGAGAAACATATCTCAGCCCTGCAATAGTATTTCAAATTCACCATTCAATGTGAATGTAAAATGATATCTATCTCAAAACATGGGCCACATTGCAAAACATTGTAAGCTTAGAGCTGCCAAAGAAAAGAACAAAAGGTCACCTTTGGAACAAAAGACAAAATCAAATCAGAATGTGACAGTAAAGAAGAAGAAATAATAAGAACAAACATGGGTAGAAAAGGAAAAGGACAAAACTGAGTCAAGTTTGATTGTTCAAACTCCCCAGTATGCTGAAAGGAAAAACTTATGGGTAGTACATAGTGGATGTTCTAATCACATGACTAGAGATAAGAAGAAATTCATTAAATTAGAAGATTGGAATGGTGGCTCAGTCAGATTTGGAGACAACTCATCAATCAAAATTAAAGGAAAAGGTACTCTTAGTATAGATGGAAAATTAAAAGCTCATGATGTATACTATGTGGAAGGTCTGAAACATAATTTGTTGAATGTAACTCGAATGTGTGACAAAGGATATAGATTTACCTTTGACTCCAAAGGATGTGAAATTATAATGGAAAGCAATGGACAACTTGTTTCTGAAGGAAAAAGGACATATGGCAATGCATATAATCTTAAGGAATTCTTTGAGTCTCAACGTATCATGGAACAAGTTGATGAGAGTTGTTTATGGCATAGAAGACTAGGCCATATTAATTTTGATAACCTTGTTAGGGTAAGCAAGAAAGGGTATGTAAGACACATACCTCAAATTATTAAGCCAACAAGCACCTTTTGTGATGAATGTCAAAGAGGAAAACAAACCAAGGTCAACTTCAAAACAAAAGAATATTCTACTACAAGGCCTTTAGAACTTGTGCATATAGATTTGTGTGGGCTCACAATAAAAAGAGCTCTAAATGGAGAAAGATACTTCATGCTCCTCATAGATGATTTTTCAAGAATGACATGGGTCACCTTCCTGCAAGACAAATCACAAGCTTTTGAAAGATTCAAAGTCTTTAGAAAGATGGTTGAGAAAGAAAGTGGATATAAGATGAAGTGTTTAAGATCAGACCATGGAGATGAATTCACATCAAATGAATTTGGAGACTTCTGTGAAAGGAATGGAATCAGAAGACAATTCTCAGCTCCTAGGACACCACAAAAAAATGGTGTTGTGGAGAGGAAGATAAGAATAGTCAAAGAGATGGCAAGGACAATGCTGAACAAAGCCAATCTACCTGATGTTTATTGGAAAGAGGTAGTTCACATTGTTGTATATACACTAAACAAAGTGCAATTAAGGGGGAACAACAATATGACACCTTATAAACAGTGGTATGATAGGAGACCTTCTATCAAGTATTTCAAGGTGTTTGGTATCAAATGCTTCATCAAAAGAGAAGAAGATGGATTAGGAAGCTTTGGTTTAAGAAGTGATGAAGGTATCTTCTTGGGCTACTCAACTCACAACAAGGCCTATAAATGATTCAACAAGAGGCTAAAGAAGGTGATTGAGAGTGTACATGTAAGAGTGGACAAAGCATAATAAATCAGATTGAAGAATCACATATTGAAGATGAAGAGTAATCTGAAAGTGAATAAGAAGAGGTGTCCAACAAGACTCCAAATAGATATGTGCAAAAGAATCACCCTGAAGAGCATATCATAGGCAATAAAAATGAGGGTGTACAAACTAGAAGAATACTTGCAAGAAATAATGAACAAGTAAACTTTTGCCTTATGATAGAGATGGAACCCAAAAGATTTGGTGAAGCTAGCAAAAGTGAAGAGTGGATGAAGGCAATGGAAGAGGAGTTGTTGTAGATTGAAAAGAACAAAACATGGGAATTGGTTCCTAGACCAACTGACAAAAATATCATTGGGACTAAATGGGTCTATAGGAACAAGATGAATGAATAAGGAAAGGTAACAAGGAACAAGGCAAGACTAGTATGTGAGGGATGTGCTCAAGTAAAGGGCATAGATTTTGAAGAAACATTTGCACCACTTGCAAGACTTGAAGCTATAAGGATGTTCTTGGCATTTTCATCATATAAAGGATACAAAATATATCAAATGGATGTCAAATATGAATTCTTGAATGGGAATCTTGAAGAAGAGGTTTATATTGATCAACCTAAAGGTTTTTAGCTACATGAAGATGAGAACTTTGTTTGCAGATTGAAAAAACCATTATATGGTCTAAATCAGGCACCTAAAGCATGGTATTCTAGGTTGGATAAGTATCTTCATCAGTAAGGTTTTAGAAAATGAAATGCTGACAACAATTTATATATCAAGGTAGATGGAGACAACGTGATCATAGTAGTGGTATATGTAGATGACATCATGTTTAGAGGTAACAAAGATGTTCTATGCAAAGGATTTGCTGATCAGATGCATTCAGAGTTTGAAATGTCCATTCTTGGAGAGTTGTCATATTTTCTTGGTTTGCAAATATCACAATAGAAGAAGGGTATATTCATCTCTCAAACCAAGTATGTCAAGGATATGTTAAAGAAGTTTCAAATGGAGGATAGTAAACTGATTATTACCCCCATGGTGATAGGATGCAAGTTGAGCAAAGATGACGAGTCACCTAGTGTTGATCAGACCTTGTATAGATCCATGATTGGAAGTTTGATGTATCTTACAACATCAAGGCTTGATATAGTTCAAGTTGTATGCATGGTTGCAAGATTTAAAGAAACCCCTATGAAATCTCATGTTAATGTAGTGAGAAGAATATTCAAGTATCTGCAAGGCACACTTACTTATGACTTATGGTATCTAAAGAAAGGAGATTTCAGTTTGCAAGCCTATACTGATACAGATTGGACAAAATGTGTAGATGATAGGAAGAGTACCAGTGGTGGAACTTTCTTCCTTGGAGATGGATTAGTTTCATGGCATAGCAAAAAGCAATATTATATTTCATTATCAACTGCGGAAGTAGAGTATATTGTTGCTGCCACATGTTGCTCATAGGTTTTGTGGATGAAAAAAACTCTCAAGGACATTCAGGTAGAGTTTTTGAATCCTATTCCCATCATGTGTGACAAATCAAGTGCAATAAATATATTAAAGAACCCTGTCATGCACTCAAGGACAAATCACATTGCAATCAAATATCATTTTCTTAGAGAGAAGGCTACATAGGAGGTAAAGGTTGAATATGTTCCCACAAGTGAGCAGGTTGCAGATATTTTTTTAAGCCTCTTCCAAAGGACACATTTGAGTATATAAGATACAAATTGGGTCTTGTCTCACCCTCCTTATACACTTAGACATATTGCTGAGGAATGTGGTTTAGGGGAAGCATATTGTTTTCCTATTCTTTCATCCTTGAACCTCATGTACAGTCTCAGGGGGAGATCTGAATTTTGTAAGAAGAATTGGCACTTCTTTTTATATTGTAATAATGGTTCATCTAGCTACAGGAAACAAAGTTCAAGAAATTGTAAAAGAAATTTATAATGTATTGCAGATGTGTCATGATGATTGCACAATTGACAGTTGGTTGCAACACCCTTAGTCATTGTTGTCAAAGGGGGAGAAATGGTCGGAGAAATGGCCTATGAATTATTCTGCAAATGTGTTGACATAAATGCCAAAGGGGTATATTGTTGCCATTATTGTCATTGATGTCAACAATTGAGAAGATGTATTGGAGAGATCATACAAGATGTTGTAGCATTGTAAAATTGCAACCCTTGCAATTTTGACCGTGTTTAAGGTCCTCACTCTAGAGACTGCATCTCCCTACTCAATTGGGATCCCTCTTTGCATTATTATTCCAAATATCTTCTTGTTGCAGCCCTTGTGTCACCTCATGACCTTGTCCAAGCCCCAAAATAGGGCAAGACAGGGATGTGGTGCCCCTGTCCTCCCTCTTTGCTTGGCCCCAAAATGGGTCGATCTGACCCTTGGACCTAATTTGCTTTTTAGGATTTAATTTCTCCTATTTAGGCCTTTGGTGAGATAAATATTAACCCTCCTAGGAAAGTATAAAATGAGACTTAATTCCCTCATTTGGAAGAGGGAGGAAATAAAAGAAAGAGGGAGAAGAATAAGTGAAATTCATGAGGAGGCCTTGATTATCATCATCAAGCCTTCAAGCATTCATCAAGTCTTCTTCTTCTTCATGTGTCTTCTTCACTCATCCATTGGAGTAAAATTACAACATTCATTTGCAAGCATGTGTGTGTGTGTTAGGGTTTTGTCATGTTACATGCCATTTCATGCAACACTTGTGATTACATTCAAGAAGTAAAGCAACCATCATCAACAAATTGCAGATCTACAAGGTATACATTTCCATTATTCACATTTAAGTATTTGCAATTAATTTCTTTCAAGGTTGATTCCTCAACCAAGGTTTGACTAAGGCAAACCTCTATCCACAACCCTTCTTCCCTTCTTTTCTGTGTGCAGGTTGCAGGTGTACGACTGTAATTGTAGATTTAGGATTCATTTGTAGAGACGAAAAAACCCTTTTCGACTCAAAGATTTTTCAGAGTTTGGCAAATTTTATCTAGATTTGTAGGGAAGATCTATATTAGTCTAAGTATCTCAGATCTGAAGTTATAGCATGATCCTGAATCGATAGCTCCTTATTTCATCCATTTTGTCTTCCTTTTCTGCATAGTTAACAAGTCAACATATCTATTTACAAAAGAGGGAAAAATCATTCCAACAACTTGCAATCCATTTAGCATTCACATCCTCATTTCCCTTGTATTTTGATCTACTAGATTCAATCCCTCTTTTGAATGTAAAGTACATTTTTGCATCAAGTGAAAATCATCCTAGTGGTTTCCTTTCTCTCTCCTAGGTGGGAAACTACTAGGGTCCAATTTTCCACTTTATAGATGCAGTGGAGAGTTCAGATTGATAGGTTGGAAAAGTGTTGTTGCAACATCATATAACACACCGTGTTATATGCACAAGGAGTTATAGGAGGATTGCATGAAGCTTATCATTGGGGAATGAAAATGGACAAGGAGGACACAGACAATTGTGTTGAAAATGCATTGTAAAATCTGGTCTGACTCAGTAAAAGTTAGCTGCAACTATCAATAACATGCAGGTTATTGCATGTAGTTAAAAGGAGTATTAGTCATAGTTGTCAATAAAATGAAGGTTATCGCTATCTACAAAGCCGCAAAATGTGACTACAAATGTCAATAATATGATGAATTAGTCATGTTGGTCTATGAAGATGTCAATAACACGTAGGCTATGTTGCTCGGCTTATCCTGCAATGTGTTATTTGCATGTAAGAAACCTTGCGGGATAATGATAGTAAAATGAGGTAAAAGGAGAGAGATTCTCTCTCTTATCTCGCGGTGTCAAAAGTGACTAACAAAAGTCATGCGGGATAAGAAACTAAAGGGAAAATTGCAGATTTCCTTATCCTGCACAAAGAAAGAGGCTACACGTGGTTCACATGGGATAACAAAGTAAAGAAAAGGATACAAAAGAAATCCTTATCCCGTGAGGCTTCACAACAGAAAGAAGAGTGCTACGGGATAAGAGTATAATGGAGAATCAAAGGTTTCCTTATCTCACGTGTCGTGCCCAACTTTTGGGCACAAAAACGGAACAACAAATTTTTTTTTTTTGACAACATGAACTCGCAATATATCCTGAATAATAATAACTTTATTAGAGTTTTGTCTTATCTAGGATGTAAATAAATTTGTTTACTAAGGTTGGGTTAATTAACCAACTTGAACGAGCGACTTTATTTGGTGGAGATTAGATAGTATCATGGATTAGTTAGCTAGCTCAATTTCCTATATCAAGTCGTCGCTAATTAAAACAAGGGTTAATTGGTTATCTTAATGTATTAAATCATTCCCGATCATATAATGATAATACTACTACTTAATTGATGCACACACAAATTTATTATTTAAATCCAACCAATATGGTTTAAATTTTTATAACACCATTTGCCCACTAAATCTGATATTAGGCTAAAACCAATTCTAATTTTCCCTAACCTCTTAATTTTGATGATTTAATTAATTCGGCCCAAACCGGTCACAAAGGCTTATAGTTCATAAAATTAATTTACAATTTCTCTTTTTTGAATTTTCCCCATTTACAAAATAACCCAATGTCCACAATTAAATTGAGGATAATCTATTGACTAATTAAATAAATTAATTTGATTTAGGGTATAGTTTATCCAACAATATTAACTCTCCCTTTTAAATCCCTCTGGATTAACTATAATTTAATTTTAATTCTCTATAGAATATGAGCATGTATTAATTCAATTTTTTTTTTTAAATAACCCTAATTATTAATTAAAATTAAAATTTTAAAACTCCCATTTGAATCTCCCATCTCTAATTTTAAATTTCTTTAAATAAAGAAATCCTTATTTCATAAAATGCTAACCCTAACCCGAAATTGGGTTAGGGTTGCATTTCTATTTATTCCCATTTTGTTTTATTTTCTTATTAATTTATACCCTAACCCGAAATGGGTTAGGGTTTATTATACTACTTTTTTTTTTTGTGATTTGGGGTGAGTGTGTGTGTGTGATTTGCAGGTACGGGCGGATTAGGGCACGACGGAGGGTTCGAAGATGGAAGAGCGGAGGGTTAGGTGCGGGGTTCTCCCGGACACTGCTGTGCGTACACACAGTGGCGGTAGCGCTGCCCACTGTGTGCACACACAGTGGCGGACGGTATAACCGCCGCCCACTCTGTATACACACAGTGGCGGGTGCTGCTCACTATGTATACACACAGTGGCAGGCGCTGCTCACTGTGTGTAGCAGAGTGGCGGACGCGTCTGCCCCACTGTGTTTACACACAGTGGCTCGGCTCGGCACTCCCAATTTCCAATATTTTTTTTTATATTTTGCTTTTTTTTTAATATAAAAGTATATATATATATGTGTATATTTTTATATATATATATAAATATATTTCTATATGTATATATATATATATATATTTATATTCACTGCCATGACTAGAATACATACATATACCCTTTTAAAAAAAAAAAAGGGTATCTAGTGAGTATGATTCAGATGCAGGGGTATATATATATATATATATATATATACCTGATAGGGTTAGGAAGCTTGTTTTGAATTATTTTTAACACAACAGCATGCAATCCTTTATTATGTTTTTTTTTTGTAACAAGGATACACAAGTCTAAAATATGTTCTCTTTTTTTTTGTTGATGCAAGGATATACACATATAGAAATTTATATATATTTATATATGTATAAGTATATATTTTTCAATATATATATATACTTATATATTTATAGATATATATAATTAAATGTTAAGACAATAGGGCTGGAAACCCTTATTTCGTTTGGAAGTTCTAACACCTAAGCATATAGACCTTTGTCTTTTAACAGCAATATGAATAAATCTTATTTTATTTTTATTTTTTTAGTCATACATCATGCTTTCTACGGCAATGTAAAAATACTAGTTCCTTTTCAACTATGTCTAAACAGAGTTCACAACAATAAAATAGCAGTAATTAAACTATGCAAGTAAGCAATGAAACCTAATGCATTCCTTTCTTTTTCTTTAAATTGCAGAAAATGAACAAGATAATAGACTTTTTTCTGAGACAAGATTTAGATGTAATCTACAGCAACATAATAGGCATCAAAATTTAAGTAAAAATTACATTGCTTACAGAATAATAAATTACAATAGCCCATATATAAAATGGGTGAATAATCTAACCAGTCTTCTCATTCTTAATCTTTGTACAAAGAATAAAAGAAAACAACCTAAAACTCTTTATTTACATATATATATATATTTTTTGCTACAATTCATAAAATTACATTTTCTTTTTTGCTTTTTTACATTTAAATAGGAAATTTGTATCTGAATAAAAATCTGCAACTCCTAGATCTTTTCGCGGCTACCTGCATATAAAATTTTAGGACTGTGACCATGGGATGCTCACCTCCCAGCCTAGGCTTACCAGAAGCCACCCCCAAGCTTGGAGAATCAAGACCTAGACGGGGTTACAACCAAGCATTATAACAAGCGAAGGGGAAAAGAAATCAACACAACAGTCACATCCCTTCTCAAGCTGAAACTCCATCACAAAATGTGATGCCTTACTAGGGTGGAAGTGGACCAAGTACCCTAGGGGAGAAATCTGCTAGATAGAACTCACAGCCAACTCATGGCACGCATGAAAGCATAACCAAAATTCATCCTTAATCCCTACACCCTTATGACCCCCAAAAAGGCAAGCATGCCATATTTGCTCCCCCTTATGACCCCCAAGTGAAATAACACTAAAGAAAGCAGCAAGGGTCTTATGGACAGACCCTTGAGATCACTCTCAAACTGAGAGCCTCTCACCCTAAGGGCTGTCAAGCTCCTTCCACCCCCAAGGCCAATCTTTCCTCCCAAGGAAAGAATGGTCTTGAACACTTCCCAACACAACAATGCATAAAACAAAAATAAACAAGAAAACACATTGATTTTTACAAATACAACACAAATATAGAGTTACAGCAATTTCCATTCAAACATTCTATAACATTTTTACGTTTACATTAGAGGGGAAAAATAACACCAACCTTGACCTGCCAAGGGAAATCTAAGGGAAAGCTTGATGAAGAGCTGTCCAATCCTCTAATCTTTTTCTCCAATTCCTTAGCCCCCAAATCTGCTATCCTAAAACAGATTTTTCTCCCAAAATTTCTCCAAAAATCTCCAAGGATGGAGAGTAAGTGATTAGCTCACTAAGCTTTCATTCTTAGCCTAAGAAGGCCTCTCTCACTCCTTCCAACCTCTTGGATAGAGTGAGGGATCCCCCATTGGGTTGGTCTTCCCTAGGTCTTACACACTCCCTAACCTAGGTATCTAGAGAAGGGAAATGGAATGGGGAAGAGGGATTACTCCCTTCAAGAAGGTTATCCTACCAAGGAGGGCACTCCTATAGATGGAATTCGTCCATCTTGGGAAAACCACTTTTTTGGGTGGTTAAACAAGTCCTAAGGGAAAGACACATGGCCAATTTTGGTCTTCACCCATAGGTACCCCATGAGGCCTAATAGAAATGCTCTAAAATTGACTCTAGGAGTTGATTTGACCCGCAGAAAGTCCACTTGAAGTTAACCTACGGGTTAGCTCTGAGCTGACCCTTCTTGTGGCTCACTAACCTAGATTTCTTGCTTCCTTCAAGGATAAATAGGAGATATAACAATTAACAAAAAATAAAACTCTCCAAAAAGGTGACATGACAAATTGCCAACACAACATACTACATAGGTGTCAAGTGACACTACAAAATAATTCCACATCACAATAAACATGTGGCAATTGTCCCTTAAATTATTTATACAATTCTAATAAATACAATTTACACTCATGCAACATTTTACATTTACGAATAAAGTACAATACATACGGGGTGTTGCCTCTCCAAATAGACAACCCCTGGTTTTACTAACGCACATAGGCCTAGGCTCGATTCTCCATAATATTTCCATGGTCACATGGCTAATCTCCTGCACATCTCAATTTAAACATTAGTACTTCCCAATAGCCTCATATAATATAAAACACATAATCACAATACAATACATTCATTCTGCAAAGACTTGTCATTATAAAATACGATTTGTCACAAATCAAAGCAATTCATCATAATCCTCAAAATTTGATCCATCTACAAGATATGCAAATATATTTCTAACATTATAACAAATCCTAAAATTCAGATAATAACATACATCATCACAATATTACCCTAATCTAGAATCATATAATATTCTATAATCCACAAGGCATAGATATGGAGCATCAAATATATATCAATATTACCAAAAATCATGGGATCATAAAAAGTTCTATATCCATAGTGCATCGAAACTAGCATCCATAATAGTTCCAATATGAAAATAACTAAAGAGATAGGATGGGTCGGGGTAGGGCCTCACACCCTCCCTCTCTAGGCTTGAACGTCCTCCTGGAGTTCATCAAAAAGATGAGGGTACTGTGATCTCATACATGCTGCATCCTCCCATGAAGCTGTAACCTCATCATAGCAATCCCACTAGACGCTAACCTGGTCCAACTCTCGACCTCGAAGGGCCAACGTCAGGCGAGCCAAAATGCAAATGGGCTCCAAAGCTAGCTGCCCGTCCGACTCCACCTGCAAGGCATCCCAATCTAAAATATGAGACTCATCATAGATATACTTTCTCAAAACTAACACATGAAACACATCATGGATGCATGACAGGCTAGGTGGAAAAGCTAGGTGATAAGCAACTGCTCCTATCCTCTCAAGGATCTCAAAAGGTCCGACAAAGCGAGGTACGAGCTTAGAACCCTTTCCATAGCAGATTTGACTCTTATGCGGTCGCACTCTCAGAAAAACTCTGTCCCCAACCATGTAACTCTGGTCTATCCTCTTTGCATCTGCATATTTCTTCTGCCTATCCTGTGCCTCTCTAAGGCACTGTCTAATCAAAATTACCTGCTGCTCCATATCACGGACCATCTCAGGGCCTATGACCACTCTATCCTCAATACGGTCCCAACTCAAAGGTGTCCTGCATGGTCTGCTGTACAAAGCCTGAGAAGGTGGCATCCCCAAAGAAGTGTGATGCCCATTATTATAGGCAAATTGTACTAAATGCAGGTACTCCTCCCATCAGGTCTGATGATCCATGACATACATGCAGAGCATATCCTCTAACACCTGGTTAACCTGCTCTGTCTGTCAATCTGTCTCTGGATGATAGGCTGTGCTGAAATTGAGCTTGGTGCCCAACGCTGCCTGTAATGCCTTCCAAAAGGAAGAAGTAAGGAGGGAATGCCTATCAGAAATAATCTTGCGTGGAACACCATGAAGCCTGACAATGTCTCGCAAGAACACCTGTGCCACTGCTGGAGCTGTGAAGGTAGTCCGGACTGGTGAGAAGTGGTTCACTTTGGTCAATTTGTCAACTGTCACCAAGATAGCATCATGGAAATGAGATGACATAGGAAGACCAATGATGAAGTCCATGGATATAGTATCCCACTTCCACTTTGGTATAGCATGGAACTGGAGTAAGCCACCTGGATGGCGGTGCTCCGCCTTGACTCTCTGACACTCAAGGCATCGAGCTACTAACTCGGCGATAAGCTGCCGTGTTCCTGGCCAATGATATAACTACCTCAAGTCAGCATGCATCTTCTTAACCCCAGGGTGCGTGGCATAAGGAGCTCTATGAGCCTCCATGATAATGAAATCTTGCAAACCCCCAGGAGAGGGTATGTAGATGCACCCTCTATGGCGTAATAAACCATCAGACTCTAAAGAGTAGTCCACAAACTTCCCCTCCAGGGCCTCCTGAGTTCGGATCCTCTGACAAACCTCTAGATACCAACCATCCTCTGGCAGTTGCTACAAAATACAGTCTCTCAAATCTGTGCTCATGGATATGGTGTAAACCTCATGTCGTCTCCTACTTAGGGCATCTGCGACCACATTCTCCTTTATGTAGTGAACATCAAAATCATACTCACAAAGGAACTCCGTCTATCTCCTCTGACATGCATTAAGGTTAGGCTGGGTGAAGATGTATTGCAAACTCTAATGGTTTGAATGAAGCTCAAAGTGATGACCTAAAAGGAAGTGTCTCCACCTCACAAGTGCATGTACAACCGCTGCAAGCTCTAGGTCATGCGTAGGGTAGTTAAGCTCATGAGTCTTAATATTCCTAGACTCGTATGCTATAACCCTACCCTCCTGCATAAGAACTGCTCCCAATCCATCTAAGGAAGCATTTGTGCATACCATGAAGTCGGCCATGGGGTCTGGCACAATAAGAATAGGTGCACTAGTAAGTGCCCTTTTTAGATCCTGAAAATCCCTCTCACACTTCTTTGTCCATTCAAATTTCTTCCCTTTTCGCTGGAGGGATGTGATGGGGTGTGCAACTCTAGAAAATCCCTCAACAAAGCGTCTGTAGTATCTTGCTAAGCCCATGAAGCTCCTGACCTCGGTCACACTGGTAGGTGCCGGCCAATCCATAATGGCTCTGATCTTTGATGGGTCAACTGAGATCCCATCGCCGGATATAACATGCCCTAGGTACTTGACCTCTAATCTAAAGAAAGCACACTTTGACAAACTGCCAAACAACTGGTTGTCCCTCAAACACTGCAAAACCTAACTCAAATGCTCCTCATGCTCCTTCTCATTTCGGGAATAGATCAATATGTCATCGAGGAACACAATCACAAATCCATCGAGGAAGGTGCAGAATACCCCATTGATGAGACTCATGAATACAACTGGAGCATTCGTAAGACCGAATGGGACCACAGTGAACTCGTAGTGGCCATATCTGGTGCGAAACACGGTCTTGTGGATATCACTTTCCACAATCCTCAACTGATGATATCTTGACTTCAGGTCTATTTTGGAAAACACTTTAGCACCCTGAAGCTGGTCAAACAAGTCATCGATCCTCGGCAAGGGATAGCGGTTATTGATGGTTACTTTATTCAGTTGCCTGTAATCCATGCACAACCGAAGGGATCCGTCCTTCTTCTTCACGAAGATGACTGGTGCACACCAAGGGGAGACGCTAGGATGAATGTGACCCTTCTCTAAGAGTTCCTCTAGCTGCATCTTGAGCTCATTAAGCTCATGAGTGGTCATCCTATAAGGTGCTCTCGAAACTGGCTTGGCTCCCGATACCAAATGTATGTGGAAGTCAATCTCTCTGCTAGGTGGCACACCGGGTAGCTCCGCTGGAAACACATCTGCAAATGCCTCAAGGATGGGATGATCATCTATGGAAGGCTCCTTCTCATTTTCTTCCTCTTTGTCACTGATCATGATAGCAAACAACTGGCATCCCTTCCACATGCTCCGCTTATGCTGCATAGCGGATATCATACAAAGAGACACGGGTCTCTGAATCCCAGTGATTACTATGGGAGCACCATGATCATCCTCACACTCAACCTTTTTCAAGCGACAATCCATCTTGGCTCTATGGGCGTAAAGCTAATCCATGCCAAGTACGATGCCATAAGATCCGAGTGGCATAACTCTAAGGTCTACTAAGGTGGTGGTATTACCAATCTGGAGCGGACATCCCCTAACCTCTGAATCAATTGACACTCTAGCCCCTGAAGCTAACTCCACTTCCCAGCTGACACTTTGCCTTACTGCCACTAGCCCGCAACGCTTCACAACCAATGGAGATATAAAGGAGTCAGTCGCTCCTAAGTCAAATAATATAGAAATACTGCTACCTCTGATCTTACCTGCAGCGTCAATGACTGTGGCCTAGTGCTCTGCCTGGCGGTTGTCAACCACTGCGAAGACTCTATGGGACTTGCCCATATCCCCAACTGTAGGCTTTGATGTTGCCATCCTCTGATTTCCTGTCATCTTACCCTGTGGACACTCTCTCACCATGTGCCCCATGGCTCCACACATGAAGCAAGCACCATGTGCCTGGAACTGTGCGCCCTGAGGCGTGGAAAAAGGATGCCCACCTGTCTAGCTAGAACCACTGTACCCACCCCTGGAGGACTGCTGAGCTCATGCTGGGGGTGTGTATTAACCCTGTTCTCTCTGGTCATGCCTAGGACCTTGTGACTGCCACTGCTTGGGCCTGGAGCCCTGCTGTCCCTGAGGGGGCCTTTGTCTCTGACTCTGCTGTGATTGCTGTGGAGGATGGGGTTTATAGGACCCTGAAACATTTCTGTGGTTGCCTTTCCAATGGGGTTTCTGAAACCCGAAAGACTGGGGAGCCAGGTTTTGGTTCTGGAACCGATCCCTCATGTCCTGTGGCCTGATCTGAATCTCCTCGGCTATAAGGGCCTTCTCTACGGCAACTCGAAGGCTTCTGGGAGCGGCCATCTTCACTGGTCCTGCTATCCCAGCATTAAGTCCCCTGACAAATTGATTGATGAGCAACTTCTCATCCTTCAGGTAATCTACATAAGTTATGAGCTCAATAAACTTACTCTCATACTGGGTCACTGAGAGACCCTTCTGCTGAAGGTCATGGAACTCATCGATCCGATGTTGCCTGAAGTGCTTTGACAGGTACCTCTCTCTGAACCTCTCTGTGAAGATTTCCCATGTGATGGTATCTACAGTGAGTCCACACTTGAATTCCTCCTGCTTCCACCATGTGGAGGTTGTCGATCTCAGAAGGTGGGCTACAACCCGTGCCTTCAGATTGCTTTCATAAGATCACAATGCGAAGCACCGATCTAGGCTCAAAAGCCATGCCTCAGCCTCTACTCTGTCAGTAGTCCCTCCAAAAGATGGTGGCTGGAGGCACAAAACCTCTTTAATCAGGTCTCCTGGTTCTTGACGTGCTCTCTCAAAGTACATAGGTGCCGCTAGTGGAGGTGGTTCGGGCAGGTGAACAGACTCCATCTCATGCTCTGCCTTGCCCTCTATGGAATTAGGAGGTGGACTCCTACTCTGTTCCCTCTCTACTGACCTATGACTCCCTGAGATCTGATTGTCTGCATGACGATCCACTGCTGGAAGCCTATCTTGCACGATCCCAATCAAGTTCTGAAGAGCTAGCAAGATGTCCCGGTTAGGGTCAACCAGTGGTTCGGGAGGCACTTCCAGGTTCCCTTATGGAACTGGTTCCTCTCTATCAACATCCTCGCGTGCCATACGTGTACGCTTAGGACCCCTTCCGTGCTTGCAAACTTGTCGCGTAGTCAGAGGCATCCTAATGAGAAAATAAAAATAAAAATAAAATAAATAAACAATAATTTAATTTTTATATATTTATATTTTTTTTGAGAAAATATTTGATTAATTTAGATAATTAAAGTGAAACGTAATGGTGAAAGGTTCCTAGTGTCGGAAACCTTGCTCTGATACCAAAATGTCGTGCCCAAGTTTTGGGCACAAAAACGGAACAACAAATTTTTTTTTTTGACAACATGAACTCGCAATATATCCTACATAATAATAACTTTATTAGAGTTTTGTCTTATCTAGGATGTAAATAAATTTGTTTACTAAGGTTGGGTTAATTAACCAACTCGAACGAGCAACTTTATTTGGTGGAGATTAGATAGTATCACGGATTAGTTAGCTAGCTCAATTTCCTAAATCAAGTTGTCGCTAATTAAAACAAGGGTTAATTGGTTATCTTAATGTATTAAATCATTCTCGATCATATAATGATAATACTACTACTTAATTGATGCACACGCAAATTTATTATTTAAATCCAACCGATATGGTTTAAAATTTTGTAACACCATTTGCCCACTAAATCTGATATTAGGCTAAAACCAATTCTAATTTTCCCTAACCTCTTAATTTTGACGATTTAATTAATTTGGCCCAAACCAGTCACAAAGGCTTATGGTTCATAAAATTAATTCACAATTTCTCTTTTTTGAATTTTCCCCATTTACAAAATAAACCAATGTCCACAATTAAATTGAGGATAATCTATTGACTAATTAAATAAATTAATTTGATTTAGGGTATAGTTTATCCAACTATATTAACTCTCTCTTTTAAATCCCTCTGGATTAACTATAATTTAATTTTAATTCTCTATAGAATATGAGCATATATTAATTCAATTTTTTTTTTTAAATAACCCTAACTATTAATTAAAATTAAATTTTTAAAACTCCCATTTGAATCTCCCATCTCTAATTTTAAATTTCTTTAAATAAAGAAATCCTTATTTCATAAAATGCTAACCCTAACCCGAAATTGGGTTACGGTTGCATTTCTATTTATTCCCATTTTGTTTTATTTTCTTATTAATTTATACCCTAACCCGAAATGGGTTAGGGTTTATTATACTACTTTTTTTTTTGTGATTTGGGGTGAGTGTGTGTGTGTGTGATTTGCAGGTACGGGCGGATTAGGGCACGACGAAGGGTTCGAAGAGGGAAGAGTGGAGGGTTAGGCGCGGGGTTCTCCCGGACGCCGTTGTGCATACACACAGTGGCGGCAGTGCCGCCCACTGTGTGCAGACACAGTGGCGGACGGTATAACCACCGCGCACTGTGTATACACACAATGGTGGGCGCCGCTCACTATGTGTAGCACAGTGGTAGACGCGTCCGCTCCACTATGTTTACACACAGTGTGGTGCCCTTCAGTGTCGCCCACTGTGTGTGAACACAGTGGCTTGGCCGTGAGCCGTCCACTGTGTTAACACACAGTGGCTCGGCTTGGCACTCCCGATTTCCAATATTTTTTTTTATATTTCACTTTTTTTTTAATATAAAAGTATATTTATATATATATATATATGTATATTTTTATATATATATATAAATATATTTCTATATGTATATATTTATATATATATATGTATATTCACTTCCATGACCAGAATACATACATATACCCTTTTTTTTTTTTAAAAGGGTATCTAGTGAGTATGATTCAGATGCAGGGGTATATATATATATATATATATATATATATATATATATATATATATATATATATATATATATATATATATATATATATATATACTTGATAGGGTTACTAAGCTTGTTTTGAATTATTTTTAACACAGCAGCATGCAATCCTTTATATTTTTTTTTTTTGTAACAGGAATACACAAGTCTAAAATATGTTCTCTTTTTTTTTGTTGATGCAGGGATATACACATATAGAAATTTATATGTATTTATATATGTATAAGTATATATTTTTCAATATATATATATACTTATATATTTATAGATATATATAATTAAATGTTAAGACAATAGGGCTGGAAACCCTTATTTCGTTTTGAAGTTCTAACACCTAACCATACAGACCTTTTTCTTTTAACAACAATATGAATAAATCTTTTTTTATTTTTAGCTTTTTAGTCATACATCATGCTTTCTATGGCAATGTAAAAATACTAGTTCCTTTCCAACTATGTCTAAACAGAGTTCACAGCAATAAAATAGCAGTAATTAAACTATGCAAGTAAGCAATGAAACCTAATGCATTCCTTTCTTTTTCTTTAAATTGCAGAAAATGAACAAGATAACAGACTTTTTTCTGAGACAAGATTTAGATGTAGTCTACAACAACATAATAGGCATCAAAATTTAAGTAAAAATTACATTGCTTACAGAATAATAAATTACAATAGCCCATATATAAAATGGGTGAATAATCTAACTAGTCTTCTCATTCTTAATCTTTGTATAGAGAATAAAAGAAAACAACCTAAAACTCTTTATTTACATATATATATTTTTTTTGCTACAATTCATAAAATTACATTTTCTTTTTTGCTTTTTTGCATTTAAATAGGAAATCTGTATCTGAATAAAAATCTGCAATTCCTAGATCTTTTCGCAGCTACCTGCATATAAAATTTTAGGACTGTGACCATGGGATGCTCACCTCCCAGCTTAGGCTTACCAGAAGCCACCCCCGAGCTTGGAGAATCAAGACCTAGACGGGTTTATAACCAAGCATTATAACAAGCAAAGGGGAAAAGAAATCAACACAACAGTCACATCCCTTCCCAAGCTAAAACTCCATCACAAAATGTGATGCCTTACTAGGGTGGAAGTGGACCAAGTACCCTGGGGAGAAATCTGCTAGATAGAACTGACAGCCAACTCATGGCACCCATGAAAGCATAACCAAAATTCATCCTTAATCCCTACACCCTTATGACCCCCAAAAAGGCAAGCATGCCATATTTGCTCCCCCTTATGACCCCCAAGTGAAATAACACTAAAGAAAGTAGCAAGGGTCTCATGGACAGACCCTTGAGATCACTCTCAAAATGAGAGCCTCTCACCCTAAGGGCTGTCAAGCTCCTTCCACCCCCAAGGCCAATCTTTCCTCCCAAGGAAAGAATGGTCTTGAACACTTCCCAACACAGCAATGCATAAAACAGAAATAAACAAGAAAACACATTGATTTTTACAAATACAACACAAATAAAGAGTTACAGCAATTTCCATTCAAACATTCTATAACATTTTTACATTTACATAAGAGGGGAAAAATAACACCAACCTTGACCTGCCAAGGGAAATCTAAGCGAATTCTTGATGAAGAGCTGCCCAATCCTCTAATCTTTTTCTGCAATTCCTTAGCCCCCAAATCTGCTATCCTAAAACTGATTTTCCTCCCAAAATTTCTCCAAAAATCTCCAAGGATGGAGAGTGGGTGATTAGCTCACTAAGCTTTCATTCTTAGCCTAAGAAGGCCTCTCTCACTCCTTGCAACCTCTTGGATAGAGTGAGGGATCCCCCATTGGGTTGGTCTTCCCTAGGTCTTACACACTCCCTAACCTAGGTATCTAGAGAAGGGAAATGGAATGGGGAAGAGGGATTACTCCCTTCAATAAGGTTATCCTACCAAGGAGGGCACTCCTATAGATGGAATTCATCCATCTTGGGAAAACCACTTTTTTTGGGTGGTTAAACAAGTCCTAAGGGAAAGACACATGGCCAATTTTGGCCTTCACCCATAGGTACCCCATGAGGCCTAATAGAAATGCTCTAAAATTGACTCTAGGAGTTGATTTGACCCGCAGAAAGTCCACTTGAAGTTAACCTACGGGTTAGCTCTGAGCTGACCCTTCTTGTGGCTCACTAACCTAGATTTCTTGCTTCCTTCAAGGATAAATAGGAGATATAACAATTAACAAAAAATAAAACTCTCCAAAAAGGTGACATGACAAATTGCCAACACAACATACTACATAGGTGTCAAGTGACACTACAAAATAATTCCACATCACAATAAACATGTGGCAATTGTCCCTTAAATTATTTATACAATTCTAATAAATACAATTTACACTCATGCAACATTTTACATTTACGAATAAAGTACAATACATACGGGGTGTTGCCTCTCCAAATAGACAACCCCTGGTTTTACTAACGCACATAGGCCTAGGCTCGATTCTCCATAATATTTCCATGGTCACATGGCTAATCTCCTGCACATCTCAATTTAAACATTAGTACTTCCCAATAGCCTCATATAATATAAAACACATAATCACAATACAATACATTCATTCTGCAAAGACTTGTCATTATAAAATACGATTTGTCACAAATCAAAGCAATTCATCATAATCCTCAAAATTTGATCCATCTACAAGATATGCAAACATATTTCTAACATTATAACAAATCCTAAAATTCAGATAATAACATACATCATCACAATATTACCATAATCTAGAATTATATAATATTCTATAATCCACAAGGCATAGAAATGGAGCATCAAATATATATCAATATTACCAAAAATCGTGGGATCATAAAAAGTTCTATATCCATAGTGCGTCGAAACTAGCATCCATAATAGTTCCAATATGAAAATAACTAAAGAGATAGGATGGGTCGGGGTAGGGCCTCACACCCTCCCCCTATAGGCATGAACGTCCTCCTGGAGTTCATCAAAAAGATGAGGGTACTGTGATCTCATACATGCTGCATCCTCCCATGAAGCTGTAACCTCAGCATAGCAATCCCACTCGACCCTAACCTGGTCCATCTCTCGACCTCGAAGGGCCAACGTCCGGCAAGCCAAAATGCGAATGGGCTCCAAAGCTAGCTGCCCGTCCGACTCCACCTGCAAGGCATCCCAATCTAAAATATGAGACTCATCATAGATATACTTTCTCAAAACTAACACATGAAACACATCGTGGATGCGTGACAGGCTAAGTGGCAAAGCTAGGTGATAAGCAACTGGTCCTATCCTCTCAAGGATATCAAAAGGTCCGACAAAGCGAGGTGCGAGCTTAGAACCCTTTCCATAGCGGATTGGACTCTTATACGGTCGTACTCTCAGAAAAACTCTGTCCCCAACCATGTAACTCCGGTCTATCCTCTTTGCATCTGCATATTTCTTCTGCCTATCCTGTGCCTCTCTAAGGCGCTGTCTAATCAAAATTACCTGCTGCTCCATATCACAGACCATCTCAGGGCCTATGGCCACTCTATCATCAATACGGTCCCAACTCAAAGGTGTCCTGCATGGTCTGCCATACAAAGCCTGAAAAGGTGGCATCTCCAAAGAAGTGTGATGCCAATTATTATAGGCAAATTCTACTAAATGCAGGTACTCCTCCCATCGGGTCTAATGATCCATGACGTACATACGGAGCATATCCTCTAACACCTGGTTAACCCGCTCTGTCTGTCCATCTGTCTCTGGATGATAGGCTGTGCTGAAATTGAGCTTGGTGCCCAACGCTGCCTGTAATGCCTTCCAAAAGGAAGAAGTAAGGAGGGAATCCCTATCATAAATAATCTTGCGTGGAACACCATGAAGCCTGACAATGTCTCGCAAGAACACCTATGCCACTGCTGGAGCTGTGAAGGTAGTCCGGACTGGTGAGAAGTGGGCCACTTTGGTCAATTTGTCAACTATCACCAAGATAGCATCATGGCGATGAGATGACATAGGAAGACCAATGATGAAGTCCATGGATATAGTATCCCACTTCCACTTTGGTATAGCATGGAACTGGAGTAAGCCACCTGGATGGTGGTGCTCCACCTTGACTCTCTGACACTCAAGGCATCGGGCTACTAACTCGGCGATAAGCTGCCGCATTCCTGGCCAATGATATAACTACCTCAAGTCAACATGCATCTTCTTAACCCCAGGGTGCGCAGCATAAGGAGCTCTATGAGCCTCCATGATCATGAAATCTCGCAAACCCCCAGGAGAGGGTATGTAGATGCACCCTCTATGGTGTAATAAACCATCAGACTCTAAAGAGTAGTCCACAAAGTTCCCCTCCAGGGCCTCCTGAGTTTGGATCCTCTGACAAACCTCTAGATACCAACCATCCTCTGGCAGTTGCTGCAAAATACAGTCTCTCAAATCTGTGCTCATGGATATGGTGTAAACCTCATGTCGTCTCCTACTTAGGGCATCTGCGACCACATTCTCATTTCCTTTGATGTAGTGAACATCAAAATCATACTCACAAAGGAACTCCATCCATCTCCTCTGACATGCATTAAGGTTAGGCTGGGTGAAGATGTATTGCAGACTCTAATGGTCTGAATGAAGCTCAAAGTGATGACCTAAAAGGAAGTGTCTCCACCTCACAAGTGCATGTACAACCGCTGCAAGCTCTAGGTCATGCGTAGGGTAGTTAAGCTCATGAGTCTTAATATTCCTAGACTCGTATGCTATAACCCTACCCTCCTGCATAAGAACTACTCCCAATCCATCTAAGGAAGCATCTGTGCATACCATGAAGTCGGCCGTGGGGTCTGGCACAATAAGAATAGGTGCACTAGTAAGTGCCCTTTTTAGATCCTGAAAATCCCTCTCACACTTCTTTGTCCATTCGAATTTCTTCCCTTTTCACTGGAGGGATGTGATGGGGTGTGCAACTCTAGAAAATCCCTCAACAAAGCGTGTGTAGTATCCTGCTAAGCCCATGAAGCTCCTGACCTCTGTCACACTGGTAGGTGCTGGCCAATCCATAATGGCTCTGATCTTTGATGGGTCAACTGAGATCCCATCGCCGGATATAACATGCCCTAGGTACTTGACCTCTGATCTAAAGAAAGCACACTTTGACAAACTGCCAAACAACTGGTTGTCCCTCAAACACTGCAAAACCTAACTCAAATGCTCCTCATGCTCCTTCTCATTCTGGGAATAGATCAATATGTCATCGAGGAACACAATCACAAATCCATCAAGGAAGGTGCGGAATACCCCATTGATGAGACTCATGAATATAGCTGGAGCATTCGTAAGACTGAATGGGACCACAGTGAACTCGTAGTGGCCATATCTGGTGCGAAACACGGTCTTGTGGATATCACTTTCCACAATCCTCAACTAATGATATCTTGACTTCAGGTCTATTTTGGAAAACACTTTAGCACCCTAAAGCTGGTCAAACAAGTCATCGATCCTCGACAAGGGATAGTGGTTCTTGATGGTTACTTTATTCAGTTGCCTGTAATCCATGCACAACCGAAGGGATCCATCCTTCTTCTTCACGAAGATGACTGGTGCACCCCAAGGGGAGATGCTAGGACAAATGTGACCTTTCTCTAAGAGTTCCTCTAGCTGCATCTTGAGCTCATTAAGCTCATGAGTGGTCATCCTATAAGGTGCTCTTGAAATTGGCTCGGCTCCCGGTACCAAATCTATGTGGAAGTCAATCTCTCTGCTAGGCGGCATACCGGGTAGCTCCGTTGGAAACACATCTGCAAATGCCTCAAGGATGGGATGATAATCTATGGAAGGTTCCTTCTCATTTTCTTCCTCTCTATCACTGATCATGATAGCAAACAACTGGCATCCCTTCCACATGCTCTGCTTAAGCTGCATAGCGGATATCATACGAAGAGACACGGGTCTCTGAATCCTAGTGATTACTATGGGAGCACCATGATCATCCTCACACTCAACCTTTTTCAAGCGACAATCCATCTTGGCTCTATAGGCATAAAGCTAATCCATGCCAAGTATGATGCCATAAGATCCGAGTGGCGTAACTCTAAGGTCTACTAAGGTGGTGGTATTACCAATCTGGAGCGGACATCCCCTAACCTCTGAATCAACTGACACTCTAGCCCCTGAAGCTAACTCCACTTCCCAGCTGACACTTTGCCTTACTGCCACTAGCCCGCAACGCTCCACAACCAATGGAGATATAAAGGAGTCAGTTGCTCCTAAGTCAAATAATATAGAAATACTACTACCTCTGAGCTTACCTGCAGCCTCGATGACTGTGGCCTGGTGCTCTGCCTGGCGGTTGTCAACAACTGCGAAGACTCTATGGGACTTGCCCATATCCCCAACTGTAGGCTCTGATGTTGCCATCCTCTGATTTCCTGTCATCTAACCCTATGGACACTCTCTTGCCATGTGCCCCATGGCTCCACATGTGAAGCAAGCACCATGTGCCAAGGGAAATCTAAGGGAAAGCTTGATGAAGAGCTGCCCAATCCTCTAATCTTTTTCTACAATTCCTTAGCCCCCAAATCTGCTATCCTAAAACTGATTTGCCTCCCAAAATTTCTCCAAAAATCTCCAAGGATGGAGAGTGGGTGATTAGCTCACTAAGCTTTCATTCTTAGCCTAAGAAGGCCTCTCTCACTACTTCCAACCTCTTGGATAGAGTGAGGGATTCCCCCATTGGGTTGGTCTTCCCTAGGTCTTACACACTCCCTAACCTAGGTATCTAGAGAAGGGAAATGGAATGGGGAAGAGGGATTACTCCCTTCAAGAAGGTTATCCTACCAAGGAGGGCACTCCTATAGATGGAATTCATCCATATTGGGAAAACCACTTTTTTTGGGTGGTTAAACAAGTCCTAAGGGAAAGACACATGGCCAATTTTGGCCTTCACCCATATGTACCCCATGAGGCCTAATAGAAATGCTCTAAAATTGACTCTAGGAGTTGATTTGACCCTCAGAAAGTCCACCTGAAGTTAACCTATGGGTAAACTCTGAGTTGACCCTCCTTGTGGCTCACTAACCTATATTTCTTGCTTCCTTCAAGGATAAATAGGAGATATAACAATTAACAAAAAATAAAACTCTCCAAAAAGGTGACATGACAAATTGCCAACACAACATACTACATAGGTGTCAAGTGACACTACAAAATAATTCCGCATCACAATACACGCGTGGCAATTGTCCCTTAAATGATTTATACAATTCTAATAAATATATTTTACACTCATGCAACATTTTACATTTATGAATAAAGTACAATACATATGGGGTGTTGCCTCTCCAAATAGACAACCCCTGGTTTTACTAACGCACATAGGCCTAGGCTCGATTCTCCATAATATTTCCATGGTCACATCGATAATCTCCTGCACATCTCAATTTAAACATTAGTACTTCCCAATAGCCTCATATAATATAAAACACATAATCACAATACAATACATTCATTCTGCAAAGACTTGTCATTATAAAATATGATTTGTCACAAATCAAAGCAATTCATCATAATCCTCAAAATTTGATCCATCTACAAGATATGCAAACATATTTATAACATTATAACAAATCCTGAAATTTAGATAATAACATACATCATCACAATATTACCCTAATCTAGAATCATATAATATTCTATAATCCAGAAGGCATAGAAATGGAGCATCAAATATATATCAATATTACCAAAAATCATGGGATCATAAAAAGTTCTATATCCATTGTGCGTCAAAACTAGCATCCATAATAGTTCCAATATGAAAATAACTGAAGAGATAGGATGGGTCAGGGTAGGGCCTCACATCACGCGTCTCCACAAGGATAAGGAAAGGGTTGCGGGACAAGAAGATGCTTGTTAATTGAAAGACAATGCTTATCCCATGTGATCAAGAAAGGAGGTGAAGAAGCCCACATGATAAAGAAAAGAAAAGACAATAGAGGAAAACCTTATCCCGCATGGATTAAGAAGCACACAAAATGTTGTGTGGGCTAACAAATAGGAGGAAGGATTCTTTAGAATAATAAAGGCTTATCTCGCATAGGCTTATCCTGCATGGGCAGAATAGTTAGGCATACATGTGAGGCACATAACACACAATGTTATGCAATCTACAAAACACGTATGTGTATCTTGTGTGTCCACATAATCTTTGACCAAGTTTGACCCGATGCCATGGCATGTATGGAGTGAATCAGAGATCACCTGTCAAAGTGATGAACGAGTATTTTATCAATAGAATTGAAGATTGTGATCAACTTTGTGGCCATGACTACAAGCTGATAGTTTTAGAGATCCACATGGTGGTTGACCAGGATTGACCAAGTGACTTGGATGATGAATAAGAAGATGTGTGCATGACGATAGGAAAAATAATTTATGTGGTTGCTGACCAACCTTGACTATCTGATCTAGAAGAAGAATATGAAGATATGTGGCTCCTTGGTGGACAAAACAAATCAGATTTGTAGAGTTAGTACATTTGATGGAGGTTGTTGTCCATATTTTTTGGGTAGGTTGACAAAGGATGGAAAATGGATTAAAGGCAGACCATTGGAGATTTTTGTAGGGATCGAGTTGATAGACAATGGAAAAATTAAATCTGTGAGGTATATTTAGATTGCTAAAAATAGCAACCCAGTACAAAGAATGCCCATGAAACCAGGGAAGAGTCATTTAATGCAGATGGTCGATTCAGGAGAGCAAATCCAATCTGCTACTGATCAGATCCTTAGACAGTTGATGAATCAGTTTTAAAATGCTAATTTGGAGGAAAAAACTTTCTCAAATGAAGAACTGATAGAGCAGAGTAGTAAATGCGATTGGACTGAGGTAGTTTTCTTTGCAAAGACAAAGATAGACATGAAGTACTGAAGTGAGGTGTATTGTTGCATGATGTTGTTGTTGATTAAAAAAAAGGAGGTGTTGCCACCAAGAAAAGTGTAGAAACATAGAGAATGATGAAGTGTGTTGTAGTAGTAAAGAAGAGATAGAGAACAAAGATAGAGAATCGTGAGCAGTTGCAGAACTAGAAAGAGAGTGTAGAGAGATGAGATAGTTAGAGGCAAAAAGTTGCTAAGTAGAGGCAGAGAGAGCAGTAAAAGGAGAGAAGAGTTGAACAAGGTGCAATGAGAAGAAAGAAAAGAAAAGGGGGATGATCAGTAAGGTAATATAATTTGCAGGAAGGTGTCTAACTTGTAATTGAATCCATATTCATTGTAATCTCTAAGTGGGTGCTTAGAGCAGAGGTAGGTGCTCCTTGCATTGGTTCCCTAAAACTTATTGTAATTTGTTATTCATTATGAGGTGGGATTGGAGTAGTAGACTCTGGTAGCTATTCTCACCGAGGTTTTTCCCACATTGGGTTTTCATCATATATCTAGTGTTATGTGATGTGCTCTTGTGTGTGTGTGTGTTTATGTTTGTATTACATCTTTAAAATTTGCACACTGAACTGAAATGTTTTGAAATACAGTGATTCACCCCCCCTCAGTGTCCATTTATGTCCTTCAAATGTGAGGTCAAATCCATAGGCATAATTTGAGCTATTATGACCTACTAACATGTGTGTTTTTTATGTCCAGGGAGGAGGGATTGTAGCATAGAGGTGGGTATGAGGTGTTAAGAGGACTAAGATTTGTGTGGAGGGTTTGGTAGAATGGTAATTGTGAATTTTAATTCATGTTACATCCACACAGTTTTCCATTTTTTTCTTTTTGGTCCTAAGTATGTTTTCTCCTTGCTTCGGGAGTTCCAAACTACAGTTCATGTGTGCTTGCCACGTGTTGGCACAGTGCACCTTTTTGATGGATTCTTTTTCCTTTGGCCACAAAGCCCTTCCTAAGTGCCATGTGGCATCAACTCTTTTCTCCCACAAAGAAGTGCTCACTTTTAAGTGGGGCGCATATTGATAGACACCTGGCAGTTTCATGAGACTTTTTGGGTCGTAGTTTCATTGAAAGGTGAGAGTCCATGTGCCCATCTAGAGTAGTATCTGGAAAGCTCCGCACATGTTCGTTCTTTCAAAGGCAAGGCATTTCTCATGAGGCAAATGATTAAATGATTAACTGTGAACCAATTTTGGGGCTTTGTCCCAGATAACTCCATGGAGTTTGTTGCAAGAGAATGGAGAGGATGTTTTTTCTTATGCAATGAGAAAATATGTGTGCCTGTCTAGGTAAAAGGCCAAAGAAGTCATCACTTTCATGGTATTTGATGAATGCGTAAGATGAGGATAGAATGCCAGTTTGTCTATTGTCATGATTTGTTCTTATTTATGGTAGTGGGTGGTTAGGCTTTCCTCTTTAAATAGAGGATTTTCTGTATAATCATGGGGTCTCAAACTTTTATTTTCTTCAAGAAATACATAAAGTTTCTTGGGTAGGAATTATAGCCTCAAATTTATTTTTGTGCTCCTGAATTAAAGCAATCGATTTGTGCCTCAGGCCTTTGTGACTATTTCATTCAGCGTGCATAAATACTTTTCTGTTCATTTTTGAATTTCAATCTTGACTCTAGTAATGTATGCTTGAACTCTATTAGTTGAATCATGTTATAGAATCTTTCTTTTGGTAGATGTTCTTATATGTGCATTGCTTCATGTTAAATAATCTTTAAATGTATCTTGAGGTGTGTTCAGGTATGTCGATTGTTGAATGGGCCTTGGAATTACATGTATATCAAGTTCTTTGTGTCATTTATTTAACAAAATTATTATTTCAGGCTCTCGCCTTAGATTAGATTTGTTTTTTATGTTCCTTCTTCCCTCTTTCCCTTTAAATAAATGAAGAGCTGACTTCTAAAATCCTAGAGGTCAGTAAATGAAAAGGAGCAGGTTCCCCATCGTCGAGTTTCCCATAAGGCTATATTTCTAGAAGTAATTTTAGAGATCAATAGTTCTTTTTCTTGCACAGCCAGTGGGACCAAAATTCTCTTAGTTTAAGTGGGTGTATGAGCCATAGACCTATTACTAGATACCAATCTTCTTTAAATCCAAATCTGCTAGTTCCACCTTTGGTAGCAGTTCAAGAAGAGGTTCACAAGCCCAGATTCAAGTCCAAATCGAAGCTCCTATGCAAATCATTGTGATTCCCCTTCAAAATTTTGTTGCATGGAATAGTAAGAGTCCCCTTATTCAACCTGCTCCTCATTAGTGGGATGTTATTCCTACCTTTGCACTAAAATCTCTACTAATATTTTCTGGAGAAGATTCTAAGACACCCAAGGAACATCTATATTATGTAGTTGATGTATGTATCATGCACAATGTGACACAAAAAAATGTGGCATTGAGGCTACTTGCAACCTCTTTCAAAGAAAAAGCTCAAGATTGGTATCGGTATCTTTGACCAAATTCAATAGCTGACTGGGATCAACTAGGAGATTTGTTTTTTGCACATTTCACAAAAAAGGGAGATAGAACCTCCTTGTTACAATAGTTGATAACTATAAAATAAGCTCCCCAAGAAGCTATAACTGACTTCAATACCAAGTTCCAAAAGACCTGGCAGAGGATACCCTTGGCAACTCATCCCCCTACAGATATGGCTTTTGTTCTTCTACCTTATGTTGGAATCCAATAACACTAAGAGGAGGGGGGGGGGGGGTGAATCAGTATTATACTATAATGTTCAATTTTATCCTTATGAAAATATCCATACACCAATCGGTATACCGATACATACAAAATTGAAAGAAGTAAAATAAACAATAAGCCAATCACATAAATGAGAACCATAACACATAGAATTATATGTGGAAAACCTCAAAGAGGAAAAACCATGGTGGGATTTGTGACCCACAATATCAATCCATTGGCCATATGAAGAGATATTACAAATTATGAGGGGCTTGCACTTGCAGGAAGGCTTACAACCTAGAGGACACTGCTCAATCACAAAAGGAGCCTCACTGACTACATAAAAATCCAGATTACAATCTGGAGAAGTGTTGAACTCTTAAGATAGAATCTTTTATACCTAAATACAGTTCTGATTTAAGCTCTATTTGTTCCGGTCTGAAACCCTAAACCCTTTATCGAAATAACCCTTACATGAATTTCCTTACATACATAATCTCTCTGCTATATTTCACATCATATTACATTCACATATCCATAGTCTCCTATGTCATGTCTATATCAAAATGATCTAATCCAACATACCTATATACCCTATACAATGTATCATACATTATGTCAGCTTATAGAGATATACATAATATCAAATTACATGTCAGTCAGATAACATAAATGCATAAATATTAAAACCAATTGCTGATGTCGGATCCAAGAGATGTCGGCCTCCAATACTGATAACCTTTTACTAAACCATGTTGGCTTGCATTGCCGGTTACCAAAGAAATCCTTTTGTCATGTCGATGCCGGTGCCAATGTAGTATCTGTGAAGTGACTACCGATACACAATTGAACCAACACATGAAGCCAGAACACAATATCATGTTGCCATCAATGACAACATAGTGAAACCAACTAATTGAGTGTTAATTGCCAACACCTTAAAGCGTTCAACTCTGATATATCTATCATGATCCAGTCCTTAGGTTGAAATACCCTCCCTGATGCTTATGAACTTGCAGCTCAAGTAGAGAATAATCTTATCGATGTAGGAAATATTCCTCTGAGGCCACCTATGCCAATTTTTCCTGAGTTGTCAAGCCAAATGATTGAGAAAAATTCCCCAAGTACATTTGTGCCACAATCCATGTATGTTTACCAGAATTCCCAACAAACTAGCACTTCTACTTCTTCGTCCTTGGCTACTAGAGTAAGAGACATGAAAATATTGCTAAGGACCTTTTCTAGTGAAATATTCAACCTCAATAAAAGCAACAAGCTACTCCAACTAGGCCCCCTTTTTCAGAATTATCAAGGAGGAAGACCCTCATACCAACAAAATCAATTCCAAGGTGGTATGAAGGCAGCTTAGACGTATCTGTAGACACCTAAAAATGGTCAACGCTTGCGGAATCGTACTCTAACATTGGCGCATTGCCTTATTTTAGGTTTTTGCGTCGCATTAACATTTCTCCTATGTCACGCACTTGGTCTTTATCATTTGTGAGCATCGAGTCCTTCTTCTGCATTCTTCAGTTTGTCTTGGTTTCGAATTAGGTCTTGTTGATAACCAATTTTCAGTCATGATTTTGGTCGATCGTTGTCCTTCTCAATCATATCAATTTGGATCAATTAGTCATTGTTCCTCATCAATTGGTGCATTTATCAATCAAATCATTTATCACATTGGTCCTTTGTTAATCCGAATCATGATCGAGTCAGTTATCTTTCATCAAGACCTAATTGTCGTTCTTGCATTGTTAATTCATCTTCTAGGGTTTCGTGATTTAATCATTTAACCTTGTTTGTCATTTCTCCCTTTAGGATTAATAAATTATTTATTTATCCTAAGTCTTCTCATCACAATTAAATGTTCATTTAATTGGCTAATTATTTCTCTTTTTGTGAATTAATTAATAAATGACAAATTATTAATTAATTCACCTAATTTTCCTATTTCCTCTTTTTCTAATTTTCTATTTTCTAAATTCCTAATTTCAATTCTCTCCTATTTTTCTCCTAATTTCATGGGAATGACATAGAAGTTTGTCATAATTTGTCATAATTGACAATCAATCAATTCTTGACATAGAAATTTGTCATAAATTGTCATAAATCCTTGCATAGCAATTTGTCGTACACATGTCATAATTTTTCTATTCTTGATTTGAATTTCCATTCGAATCATTTTCATGCTAATCTTGTCTTTTCTCCAATTTATCTATAAATTGGATGATTTTCTTCAATCAAGATCCCCAATTGATCACATTTTGAATCCCTAATCAGATTATCGAATTTCTAATCACTTTGTCAAATCACACTTCGAGTACTCTTGCACCAATATCTTATTTACTTGCTTTCATATCATGATCATGCACTAGTAGGTGAGATCCACAACAAAACTATTTGGAGAAGAAAGAAGGACAATGGAGCCACATGAAGGAGACATTCAAATCTGCATCTGGTTTGCTTAGTTTTTAGTTTTGAATGTTTTGCTTTCATGTCTTTATTGAGTGTGTTTAGGATTGATCATGGCAATTTAATTTTGTGATTGAGCTAATGATTAATGTTTATATTGCTTTGATGATTTCCACTTTCCTAGATACATTAATTGGTTAACCCAATGTGAACACTAACCATCTAACCCCTTAACTGTGTTTTTGAGTGCTTTTGAGTTGATTTGCAGGTCAAAAAAGCCAAAAATAGCGTAGTGTAGGGTTTTCTGGGGACTTCTGCGCCTGTGTAAGACAACTTGCGCCTGTGTTAAGCATTCTACGCTTGTGTTAAAGACATTCTGCACCTATGTCATGGCTTCTGCACCTGTGTCATGACTTCTGCGCCTGTGTAAAGTCCAGAAACAGAGGTAAAAATGCAGTGTTTTACTTGAAAATTGTTTGTTTTTGCATTCCGTTTTCTGCTTTTTGGTTTTTGGTACTAATTCTTTGTGCAGAACCTTGGCATACGCATGGAAAAGACAAACAAATGAAACTACTAACACATTTTGTGCAGGTTCGATAGTCAAAGACTAAACATTTCAAACTTCTGACTTGGGTTTTGCAGGTTGCCTTGGACTACAACTAAACCTTGTGTTTGCAATTAATTTTTAGGCATCTAGTGATTTCTAAATAGGATGGAATGAATTTATATTTTCTTTGATTGTTGAGGTTGACATTGGAGTAGGAGAGTATGCTCTCATCCTTCTTAGGGTGATCAGAAATCCAGATCTTCGATACCATGCTCATGTCTTTGATTGTTTGTCACCTTTAGAGGGCCTGCCTTCCCGACCATTTGCTTTTGCAAGCAAGTGATAATCGTGAGAAGGGAATGACCCAAAGTGAGTACGGCTAGAATACCTTGGCATTCTAACTCACTATAAAAAAATACCCGATGGGTGAAAGCTTTGAAGGAAGGGTTACGTGGGAATTGCAGTTACTTGGGAAGTGATTACCCTTGGACTCTTTCTCATATCAACATCTAAGTAGGACCTCACGGTCTAAATCGTGCTTGCGCGACTACATTTTTTTGGTATCTTGATGGGCTTAATGTCTCAATCACGCTTGCGTGACATCAAGGAGTAACGCTTAACAGAAATCCTTACTAAACACCTTGTTTTTAGAAGCCAAAAACCCTTCTAGTTGCTTGAGAAGGACAAGTTCAGATACTTGGAAGAGATACTAAGTTCGCCATGGGGAGATTTCCATGGGGATTGATGCTTGGCTGCCCTGAGAAGTGAGTGCCGTGGAGGGGAGCCCGTGGGGTCAAGCATCTATGTATTCTCCTTGAATCCCATAACAAGTCTACCTCTCAAGTACCTAATGTCCTTGCCTACCATAAGAAATGTGGGAATGAGCATGATTGTCTTGAGTCTATGTTAAAATATCTTGTCTTCTTTACTTGTCAAAAGTTGAATTGCATCTCATTTCAAAAACAAGACAAATTGACTCAAAACAAGGTTAAACACAAGAACATTCATCCAACAAAATTCAAAAACACCTTCAAACATGGTTGTCAAACATTGTTCAAAATATTGTCTCAACATTCATGTCACTTAGATTTAGGTTCATCTTAGGTTTGCATTTTGCAAAGTCATTTGTCAAGTACCAAGGTTAGGTTCCACCTAGGTCATACTCCTTTGCATATCAATAAGAGTCATCCATTTTTGTGTGTCCTCTTGCATTAGAGTAATACCATTGTCATACATTCATATTTGCATACCCTAGGTCTCTTCATTAAGCTTAGGTCATTATCATATCATATTAGGGTCATTTGCATAGTAATTGTCCCTTAGCATATAGTGTCAAAACTAGGTTTTGTCATACTTGAGTAATCCAAATCTTTGATAAACCCTAAGTCATTGTTAGGAGGTCTAGACCTTATCAAACCTTTTCTCTTTATGTCATTATTGTCATTTGGTCAAACCTAGCTTAGTATCCAAGAATATAGGGGAGACATTGTCATTTTGTCCTTTTGTCACTTGGTCCTTTTGTCCTTTAAGGTCTAGACATCATTTCA